>NC_085859.1:15309887-15317387 GCF_034702125.1 Engraulis encrasicolus
GGGCTACAAAGTTGCTTCAAGGTCGGCCTCAGCTTATCTGAAGGCTGTGAAACCGTATGTTCTATTCGGGATCTTGCATTCCTCCAATGCCAACAATCTTGCCATGCTCTCTGCTCATAGAACTGGGCTCTCTGGCATGACAGTCAGAGAATATCCTCAACTGTAGTGATGGGTCATACCCTGATATGGTCTTCCCTACGGTAAGCCCACTCATGTGCTTCACACGCTTTGAACGTCCCTCATAATAATTCCCAACTTACTTAGGCCTATATCATCCATGGTGTCTAATATTATGCTTCACCCATCAGTAGCATCCATTGAGATCACGTCTCTGTGGGTCTGTTGTGGCTCATCCGATTGGCATGCCTATGTTGGCCTCATAGCAAGTCATCCCAATTCTGAAGCCATGTGTAGTGAAGAAGAGGAGAGTGGGCTCACACGACTTGGAACCAAGGCCTTCTGTTATTTGAACCCAAACCCAAAGTACTACCATATGTCATGACTCAAGGGGGCTTGGCTGTCCTCCCTGCTGGTTCCTTGGTCTGTCCTCTGTGTTTCAGGTGCAAGATTGGCAGGTGCGCTGACTGCTGATTGCCACACTATCATACACTGACCTTTGTGAGACCTTTGGCATCATGAGGATCCGTATAAGTGGCACAAGTGTGAATCTTTTATGAAAATAATTGACATAAAAATGAAAAGAAACTGGCTCCCTCAATGATGCTGCACATCATGAAGGTGGTCCTCTTGCCCATTATTTTTTTTACAGTTGTTCAATGAAATTAATTAATAGGATTTTCTTTTACTTTCTGAGCAGTCTAGAGAGTTTAGTTTGAGGCAACAGGCCAACTTTTTGCAACTAGCCAATTGTCACCCCAAATTCCAGATGCTCTTCCTATGAGACGAAACATTTAATGTAATGACAGTTATGTGCCTATCAAAATATTACCAATAGGCGTACAAAATAACACAATAGCTTAATAAACCTGAAAATACCAAATGTTCATATTTTGCTACAATGTTGACCATCTTGGATTTTGCTTCTAAAAATTGGAAACAGATTGTTTTGTTTTCAGAGGGGGTCCTAGAAATATAAAACACAAATTATCAAAGGGGCCAGCTCAGATTTGGGATGAGACACATCAGCTGGCCATATAGAGAGGTAAGCTTACGCAATCGTTTTATAGATGTCATGTTGAATTTTTATAAATTTTAAATGATTTTTGAAAAAGTTCATGTAATGACTGACTGAACGGTCCTGTATACATCAAGAATATTAAAAATACAAGAAAAAAACACTGACTTTAGAGACCTCAAAACACCAAACATGTCATTTTTGCTATATGTTATGTCAGCCATCTTGGATTTTGGTTCTAAAAATGAAGGGGGGAAATAGAATCAGGTAGTTTTGTATCCAGGGGGTCCAAGAGATGCTAAAAAACACCAATTCCAAAAATGTATATGACATGTTTCCTTCCATTACATTCAATTGTGTTAGAACCTGACTGCATATCCGCCATCTTGGATTTTGGGCGTTTCCACTTCGGGAAAAAAATGGAAACAGGTGGATTTGAAGACTATGGGGTTTGTAGTTGATAAAAAACACAATTTGGAAAAATCTATATGAAATGTTCCTAAACCTCTTTTTTCTGACATATCCACCTGCACTATAGTGAGTAACACACGTGCACACACACACACACACACACACACACACACACACACACACACACACACACACACACACACACACACACACACACACACACACACACATGCGTGCACAAACACACACGTAGTGCACGCACACACACCCACACACAAACACACAGTCTTTTTTTTCATTCTGTCTTCCTACTGCTTTGCAATAAGATCCCCATTCTGAAGGTTTTAAAAACAGTGAGTGATTTAATACTGATTTAATCCATGCATTTCCCTCCCAGGAATGGCAACTAATGAGTGACAGTGCTGCAATTTAGTTTACAAAGAAAGGACTCATCAGAGCCGGAGACTATCGCTCAACATTTCCAGTTTTTGCTCAGTCCCCCTCTAGTTTGTGGGCCAGTCTCTCAGAAACTACAAAAGCGCGGCCCTACCGTGGCTCTGTCGGCAGGGCACTGAACAGTTCAGGTCCGGCCCGGGTCATTTGCAGAGCCCTCCCCGTCTCTCTCTCCCCACTCACTTCCTGTCACCCTTTACTGTCCCGTCAGAAAAATAAAGGCTTAAAGCTCCAAAAAATCTTAAAAAAAAAAAAACGTACGGATCGCTAATAAGGTGTTAATTTCATAGTAATTTGTCAGTAATTTCAGTGTAATTTTATGGTAATAACTGTTTTTTGTTAGTAATAACAGCAAAATAAACATATGGTTTCCAGTGCAATTACGCTATAATTTCTCATTAATTATAGCAACAATAACCATAGGAGTTTCCAGTGCAATTATGCTGTAGTTTCTAGTTGATAGTAGGCTAATGGAAACAGCTTGTGTCATTGTAGTAGTTAGGTGGTAGGTAGGCCTATGCCAGTAACTAAACGGCAGCAGCCGAAGTAGTTTCCAAGTAATTAGGCTACATCAGGGCCGTAATGTGCAATATTTCCTCTTCCTATGTTATTGCATAACTTTTTTCCAGTTTTTCCTCAGCCCCATCTTATTTGTGGACCCATCTCCCAGAAAAGACACAAAAAAAACAGCATCGAGCCCTGAAGATCATCAGCCCATTGGGAAATGCTGTGTGCCAGACTACCAGTCCAGGCTGGTGAACAGCGAAAGGGGGAGAGAGAGAGGTGGCAGTAGGGCTGTAAATAAATTGTATCGAACTGAGAAATCGTGATACTCAGAGTCACGACACTGTATCCCAATGTAAGAAGGTAATATCATGATACTCCCTTTCAAAGTTCTGTTACCCTTCAGTCCAGAAAACAACAACATGATATATGATGTGATAGTGTGCTTCCATGCTTCAAAACAAGATCATTACTATTGTTTAAATGGTTTTTAATATTAGTAGTCTCTTGTAACCTATTGTACTTGTAAATGATCATCAAAAACGCTGTATCGAACCGTAGTTTATAAATCGTGATACAAACCAAATTGTGAGTTGAGTGTATCGTTACAGCCCAAGGTGGCAAGGTTGTTAACTCTGCCTATGAATAGCCCACAGTCGGTCATGGTGGCTGCGGATCTTGGCAATGCCACCTATTTCAGAGAGGCACAACCGAGTGCCATTTACGACTTCTGTTACAACTGGCTATGGTTTATTTTCTCCTCTCTTTTTTAATAATTATATATATATATATATATTTATATATATATAAATATATATATATATATATATATATATATATATATATATATATATATATATATATATATATTAGGGGCTTTTATGCCTTTATTTGATAGGACAGTCTGAGATGGCAACAGGAAGCGAGTGGGACAGAGAGACGGGGTGGGATCGGGAAATGACCCCGGCCGGACACTAATTGGGACCCCCATGGGCATGTTAGCCCAAATGTGGGGGCTTAGCATGCAGCGCCACAGCGCCCCCCCTATTTTCTCCTCTCTGAATGGAGTCAAGTGCACCTTGACCAGGGTGGCCATGTTTTGGTCGTAAACATGTACAACAGGTACCACAGAATGTCAGAGGTAGATATGTGCATATTTTTTTGTTTTTATCTGTTAACCTTTTTTTCTTTTTTCTTGATATCACAATGTCTTTTACAACACACTGTTCTAAATTCATAGTTTGCTCTAGGCTTAATTTGACCAGAAACTTTTGTTTCAGCGAGGAAAAAAAGTCAAAGTCAAAAGTCAAACCTTTCTAGTATAAAAAAAAATAAACATTCCATTTAAGCAAATGAAAATGATATCACAAAATATACATGTCAAAATGATATAGCCTAATCCTATCCCTCAAAAACACACATGTACACTCCCTTTTTTCCACATGTAAATAATTCACAGACATTCACACACACGTACACACGCAACGTGCACGCAGGCACGCACACACGCACGCACGCACGCACACACACACACACACACACGCAGGCACGCACACACACACACACACACACACACACACACACACACACACACACACACACACACACACACACACACACACACACACACACACACATACCACCAGTAGCAGCAGCAGCAGCATGAACAGCTTAGCTCTCCTCTCCTCCCCTCCGGCAGCAGGCTCGTCTCACGGCGAGAGAGAGGCTCTGTCTCATTGATAGCTGGTTTCACTATCGGCCTTCTCCAGCTAACAGCAGCCAGCCACTAAAGCCATTAAGGCCAGCGTCATCATTAAGACTACTTGACTACTGCTGCTGCCAGGGGAGCCGACAGGGGGGGACAAAGGGGTCAGTTGTCCCGGGCCCAGGGAGATGGGGTGGGGGGCAGAATTGGGTACTCAAAGCATGAAATGTATTAGGTGGGGTTGCCTTTTCAGAGGACTTTGTCCCGGGCCCGGCCTAAGCTGTCAGCAGCCCTGACTGCTATAAGAGTACACACAGTGCCATCCCTTATGGAGGCATTGGCTTGCAGATGAATTCTCTCTCATGTGGATGCAAGCTCTCTCTCTCTCTCTCTCTTTCTTTCTCTCTCTCTCTCTCTCTCTCTCTCTCTCTCTCTCTCTCTCTCTCTCTCTCTCTCTCTCTCTCTGCACAGACAAATGCACACATGCACACTTCCTGAGACACACACGCAAGCACACACGCACACACACACACAAGCACACGCACACACACACACACACGCACGCACACGCACACACACACACACACTTCCTGCCACAACCACACACCTGCAGCAGGTGCAGAGGCACCAAAAGACCTTTAAGATAAGCACATACTGTATTACAGTAACATCCACTCAATATCATTGTTGGTTACACTTAGCTTCAATCTCCCAGCTGCATCCATTCATCTATTATTATGTGTTTACACTGTGCCATATGGTTAAGATTAAATATAGTCAGTGTAAGTGTTACAGATGTAATAGCTCCACTTGCTACTGTATACAGTAGTAATTGTGATATACTGCACTGCATGGGAGTAGTTATGGGAATGATATATTGGGATCTCCCCAGTTCATTTGTCATTACATGCTCAAAAGTGCTATTGCTATTGGACAGGACACTTGCACCGCCCAACCAACTGTTTGTCTTGTCTAAACTAGGGATGGTAGGGACGGTAGTAGGGCTGTCCCTAAAGATTATTTTCCTCACGATTATTCTATCAACTATTTTTTTCGAATAGTCGCGATTATTATGTATTTTTTTTGGAAGGGAAAAACTGTGATATGCCACTTAATTTTGACCTGACAGACAAATAAAGCAGAGTGCACCTAGGGCCTATTAGTACAATGATTTCTAAAAAAAACAGGACATTGTATAAATTAGTCATAGACTATAATACATACAGGCCTAATATAATATCTATTTGTTTCAGTTCAAATCAAGTAAGCTTATTAGCCTACATTTACTGATGTATAAAGAGGCCCAAGTTATACAGTATTAGGAAAGTGGAAACAAATATGGGCCACTATAGGTTATAAAGGCTACCAGAGATTTTATGAGTAGCCTGCAAGGAAAGAACGTCGAGGCTACTCTGTCCATGTCACTGTTGACGCACCAAAACCCAGCTGGTCCCTAATAACGCGCTATCCCCTTTCTGTCGCTAATATAGACCCAGTTAGTAATTGCAGCACGACATAATTATGACTTATTATATTATTAGAATAATATTACTATTTATTTAGACCTGCAGTCGGCACAAACAATATTGAATAGTGCGAGGTGAACTTCGTGCACCGTCCGTGGAGGAGAAGGGAAGAGACCTTTCTGAATCAGGCATGCATTCCTCTCACTCCTCCATATCTCACGCTGTTGGCCGGAATATGCACACTTCTGATGTCTTCATTACTTTTAAACTTTGTATACAAGCTCTTCTACAAACACCCCGACCACTGTCACCCTAAAGGTGTTGAATATTGCGTCTATAACAGGCACATTACGAATCATTGCTTTATCTCCCTGTCGTTGCTATGCACGCCGCCAGCATAGCGACAGTATAAAACAGTGTGAAATATACCGCGCGTCTCGATCTGAAAAACTTTCACTTCCTCAATAAATATAGTCTCCTACAGAAACACAACCAGGTCTTGTGCCTTGTCTTTAAAATATCGCCACACTTTAGATGTCTTTGTCCGTTTATTGGGCTGATAAGTGGTGCCACTGTTACCTTCATCTTTGTTTGACACTGACACTATCGGACGTGCAGCCCCAGTCATTTGCTCCACTTCTGTTTTCAGCACGTAGGCTACCTCGCGGCTCGCACAAATCACTTTTTTTCATTGGGCTGAGTAGTGGTGCCACTGCACCTTCATCTTCGTCTGACACTGAAACCCTCAGACTTTCAGCCTCTGCCATTTTCTTCGCTTCTGTTTAGCACGTCTACCTCGCGGCTCGCGCAAGTCACTTTTTTTTTTTTTGCGCAAATCACGTAAACGACGGTATGTTGAACACGCCGACTTATTTACGCAATCGACGTAATCGATTACGTCGAATAGTCGGGACAGCCCTAGACGGTAGTCGTTTAACAGGTAGTCGACCGGTTCAACGTTAACCGGTTAACATGTTTTGCCACTGGTGAACCACCAGTTAATGAGGCTCAGTAGCCGGTTAAGTTTTTTTACATTTTCGCCATCCCTAGTCTAAGCCCTCTCAACAAAGGCTGTTTACAACACAACACTTGACTTTATACACATGCACGTTATATTATTATTACACAGAGACATAGAGGTGAGCGTTACAAAGTTAGGGTGCAGGTCATACAAGGAGATACGTAGACCCTAAAATAAACTAAAGCTACTAATGTTTTCCTCTGTATCCAAGAACACCTGTGTGCTTAGGTTTTAGAAACACTTTTCACTTCATGCGATTTAGTTACAGCAAAAGAATAGGATTTTTTTGTTTACTGCATTGCTCATTGCTGATTAATGCCAGATGAATGTGTTTTGCCTGGCCATAAATAAAGGGAAACGAGAAGAAGCTCATGAAATTACTTCACAGCTGGAAGATTCATCATCATGCCTAATCAGAAAACACACTCACAGGTTTACATAAATTTAGGTTTCCACGTAGCAGGATATTTTTTTAGCAGGGTATTTTTTTCTCCTGTTGAGGTGTAAACGCAACATGTGGATAAAAATAAATCCTCCATTGTAACAAATGCGTTTCAGCCCCTTAAACAGGATATTTTTTTCTCCTGCTTTTTATACCTGGATTTTAAATATCTGCTACGTGGAAACGGAAGGCCAAAACCAATGCAAAACCAATGCAACCAGGAGAAAAAAAATATCCACATATGAAAATATGCAGCTACGTGGAAACAGCACCCAAGAGAATGCTTCAGTGATTCAAAACTAAAGGCATTCACATGGTGAGCATTTGAAAAGATTCGGGACTGCCTTTTGATTCTGCTCACAT
>NC_085859.1:15322387-15344887 GCF_034702125.1 Engraulis encrasicolus
AGGAGGCGAGATGAGGCAACATGAGGCCAGGGGTTGAGGCGAGATGAGACAACATGAGGCCAGGAGGCGAGGGGGGGTGAGGCGAGGAGGCGAGATGAGGCAACATGAGGCCAGGAGGCGAGGGGGGGTGAGGTGAGGAGGCGAGAGGAGGCGAGATGAGGTAACATGAGGCCAGGAGGCGAGGGAGCGAGGCAAGGCAACATGAGGTGAGGAGGCAAGGGCGAGGGAGCGAGGCAAGGCAACATGAGGCCAGGAGGCGAGGGAGCGAGGCAAGGCAACATGAGGTGAGGAGGCAAGGGAGCAAGACAATGCAAGATGAGGTGAGGAGGCGAGGTAGCGAAGCATCTGATCCCTCTGATAGCACGTGACCTCTGATGGGGGGGCAGCAGAGGGGAGCGGGTGGGAAGGAGGAGAGGAGTGGTGCAGTGAGTGGAGAGGGCCGATGGCTTGGCATGTCCGGACTCCTTCTAGCAGCACAACACAATGGCTGACAATGGCAGGATGACAGGACAGGACAGCACAGGACAGGGCTATCAGATGTGTTTGTGTGCCTCTGTGTGTGTGTGTGTGTGTGTGTGTGTGTGTGTGTGTGTGTGTGTGTGTGTGTGTGTGTGTGTGTGTGTGTGTGTGTGTGTGTGTGTGTGTGTGTGTGTGTGTGTGTGTGTGTGTGTGTGTGTGTGTGTGTGAGGGCACCACGGCCTATCAGATAAATCCATCGCCTCCCCCACCCCCACACTTATTGGCTAAGTCATTGTTTGTGTGTGTGGGTGTGGGTGTGTGTGTGTGTGTGTGTGTGTGTGTGTGTGTGTGTGTGTGTGTGTGTGTGTGTGTGTGTGTGTGTGTGTGTGTGTGTGTGTGTGTGTGCGTGCGTGCATGTGTGTGTGTGTCTGAATGCGTACACCATACGCATGTGTACGCCATACACATGAGTATGCATATTTCTCCACTGCAGACTTCTCGCTGCTACTCTGATAAAGGAATCGTGTCAAACACAAAACCAACATGGTGCCTAATAACAAGTGTTTTGTTGTCTTGCCTTGTTTGTTTGTTTGTTTTCTGCTTAGTGGATTTCCTCGGCTTTGTGGCTTTTTTAACCCACCCCAGTGCCAGGGAAAATATACTGTTGTTTACTATAAAGTGATACGGCTCACTGACTCCTGCCATTGGGGAAGCAAAGCAATGGTGAACAGTAAGTTCTTTATGAGCGCGGATTAGGGCTGCACGATATCAGAATAAAATTCAAAACTCGATAACAGCATGCAAATCGATAACGATATTTAAAGTGACACTGTCCCATTTTTGGAAATAAGCTTATTTTACACCTCCCCTTGAGTTAAATAATAGGGTTTTACCATTTTCCTATACTTTCAACCGTTCTCTGGGTATGGCAGTGCAATTTTTACCCCCAAGCTAGCAGTTACTGTAACATTGAGTCCTATGAGACCAGTTAGCCGCCAGCTGGTCTCATAGGACTCAATGTTAACTGCTAGCTTGGAGGTAAAAATGCACTGCCATACCCAGAGAACGGTTCACAGTACAGGAGAACGGTAAAACCCTGTAGTTTCACTCAAGGGGAGGTGTAAAATAAGCTAATTTCCAAAAATGGGACAGTATCACTTTAAACGATATTTAGAAATATAGCTTGTTTTTCTTGTCACTAATTTGTCTGTCTGTGTAGGGGCGTGGCTTTGGTCATGGTAGGTTTCTTGAGCACGTGTTGATATTCAGCTATTGGTTGGATTACACAGAAATGTTTTACTTGTTAGCGTTAATCAATTCATTTTCGCGATGCACATATCGCCACTCTTGATATCACGATATCGATACATTTTCGATATATTGTGCAGCCCTACTGCAGATCGCTGGTGCCGTAGTCTTTGTTGTAAATCCTAGATTACATTATTGTAAATAATGCACCGCATGGTTTCTTTTTCCCTTCGCTATTTGATCAGGGGCTTGAGAGCGCTCCTAATCGACTGCAACTTCCCCTTTTGGGGTTCCGAAACTTAGTTCCTCATCCACACTGTTTACTTTTCAGTGTCAGATACAGTTACAGGCACAACCATCACAGGCATTAGCATGGACCAATTGAGAATAGGAATTAAGCGACAATCAAATCGTCCGAGTACATTTTTTTTCTTTTGGCAACAGAGTACCTCAAGAACTCTTCTGCTCTCCAAATATACAATACAATACTGCCACTCATGAGGGCTATCTCTCTGTCCCTTCCTTTCGCCCACAAAGATCACAAAGCAGTCAGGGTTCCAATCTCTCTCTCTCTCTCTCTCTCTCTCGCTCTCTCTCTCTCACTCTCTCTCTCTCTCTCTCTCTCTCTCTCTCCCCCTCTCTCCCCCCCCCCCCCCTCTCTCTCCTCTCTCTCTCTCTCTCTCTCTCTCTCTCTCTCTCTCTCTCTCTCTCTCTCTCTCTCTTCCCATTCTCTCTCTCTGTCTCTTTGTCTGTCTGTCTCTGTCTCTGTCTCTTTCTCTCTTTCTCTCTTTCTCTCTTTCTCTCTCTCTCTCTCTCTCTCTCTCTCTCTCTCTCTCTCTCTCTCTCTCTCTCTCTCTCTCTCTCTCTCTCTCTCTCTCTCTCTGCTCATATTAGGAGCGACAGCCCCTACAGCTCTTTTGCCCTAATACAATGCGGCCCGATCAATTATTGAGCCGTCCTGTACTCGTCTGTCCTTCAATAATTAAGTGAGCTGATTATGAGGGAGCATTACTGTGGTGTGGAGAGGAGGCAGGGGAGCCGAGACAGAGGGATGGAGAGAGAGAGAGAGAGAGAGAGAGAGAGAGAGAGAGAGAGAGAAAGAGAGAGAGAGATATGGAGACAGAGATAGAGACTGAAAGGGAGGAATACAGAAAGAAAAAACAGAAAAGACAGAATCATTGAGGAAGGGAGTGAGGGAAAAAGAGAGAGAGAGAGAGAGATAGAGAGAGAGGGATGAGAGGGGGGTAGAGAGAGAGAGAAAGAGAGAGAGAGAGATAGAGAGAGAGAGAGAGAGAGAGAGAGAGAGAGAGAGAGAGAGAGAGAGAGAGAGAGAGAGAGGGAGGAGAGAGAGAGAGAGAGAGAGAGAGAGAGAGAGAGAGAGAGAGAGAGAGAGAGAGGGAGAGAGAGAGAAAGAGAGAAAGAGAGAGACAGACACAGAGACTTGACTTTTAACCACCCATTTATTGTATCATTTTCCGCAGGTCAGATTACACGTTTAAGCCATATAATTACACACCATATGTGGAGGGAGAAAAAAAAAACCTCTCCTACACCTCAAACACACACATTCTTTGTGAACAGAAACAACACAGCCCCAAGCTAACTATCCCCAACTGAACAGTAGCCTCTGGTTGCCCCCCACTGTCCAAAGTCCCTTATCCGTACACCATTTCTTCTCAAACAGCTCTAGGTCCTTTATCAACTGAAAATAAGCGAATTCAGCTGAGATTCTAACCTCAACTAAAGTCTTAAACATAACACTTATTTCCACTACCCTCCCTTCTTGCTCCAGCTTACAGCATTTCCATACAGCCATCTTGGCCTGGCCTATGAGGAAATTTAAACAGGTGCATACATATTTGTTTCTTTTGGCGTACCTAACTCCAAAAATGAACATTTCCTTAGAAAAAATTACACCAAATTTATCACACACTCTTATGAGCAGGTCAAACATCAGTTTCAATTTGTCACATTCTGAGAAAACATGATACACAGTTTCCGGCACATTACACGATGTACAGAGATTGGAGTCCTCACCCCCCACCCTTGCAACAAAAACCTTCGTAGGTATGGCACAATGCAATATACGCCATTGAAGATCGCCCGACCGTTTTGGGATGGGAGACTTGTAAAGCATCCTCCAGGATGGCGATATTGATTGGCTAGTACCAAAGAACGCCCTCCACTTTGTATCAGGCCGCCCGTTCAATTGCGACTGATAAGCAACCTTCACACACATGTGATAGAGCACCTTTTTCCCCACGGTGCAAAAACCCACCCCATTGTACCCAGTCCATGTCAGTAAAGCATTTTCTTGGACCGCTTCCTCAGTTACGTTCGGTGATATTTTAAAACCAGGAAAAACTCCACAGTCTCTGACACCATTCCCCTGGATAGAGAAGACTCAATAGACGCCCTCAAGTGTCCAGGGAAGGAAGCTTTTAGAGTCTCGAGCAACATGTCAAGGTTCCTCAAAGACCTGACCCCCAGTTGTTGTGCTAGGGGCCCCACCGTTCTCCACCCTCCCGTCACAGGGTCCAGTAAGTCTCTTACCCTTGAAATACCAAGTCCAATGAAATTATCAATTAAGAACTGAGAAAATCCCTTCTGTTCCCCCAGGTACCTGTTATGAAACAGTGGTTCCTCCACCCCATAATGCTCATCATCCCCCCGCAAAATGTTGAAACGACCAAGAGCTTTAAACACTGAAAAATAGAAGGAAGAGCAGGGTTTCAACCTGCTCTGCCCACTAACACTGTCCATCAGCACCAGATGTTTATCCAGCTGTCCCCTCCAGCTTTCCTAAGTATTGATAATCCAAACTTAGTCCATGGTGTGCTCTCTGCAGCATACAGTAGTCTCTGCAGTGATTGTAAATGTAGTGCCAGGATCTTTGAGTCCACCTGAATCAGACCCTGCCCCCCTTCATCCACAGGCAAATGTAGCACCCCCGGAGCAAGCCAGTGGTACCCGTCCCAAAAAAAATTAACAAATACAGAGATACAGAGACAGAGAGATACAGAGACAGACAGAGAGAATGGGAAAGATAGAGAGAGATAGAGAGGGGGGGGGGGGGGGGCAGAGAGAGAGAGGGGCAGAGAGAGAGATAGAGAGAGAGACAGAGAGAGAGAGAGAGAGAGAGACAGAGAGAGAGAGAGATGAGAGAGAGAGAGGAGAGAGAGAGAGAGAGAGAGAGAGAGAGAGAGAGAGAGAGCGAGAGAGAGAGAGAGAGAGAGATGACCACATCTGCAGCTGCTGTAGCTAGTAGTTGATGGCTGCTGTGTGGTGAGCAGGTGTGTTCGGGGCTGTTCAAGGCTATTTGCATATTTGTGATTCTGGCTCATGTGGCGAATGCTGCCGCCGTGCAGGTTCATGTTTATGGGTGTGCATGATTGATTGAGGGTACCATTGTGTGTGTGTGTGTGTGTGTGTGTGTGTGTGTGTGTGTGTGTGTGTGTGTGTGTGTGTGTGTGTGTGTGTGTGTGTGTGTGTGTGTGTGTGTGTGTGTGTGTGTGTGTGTGTGTGTGTGCACCTGTAATCTGAGCACACATGGCGTTGGCCCTCACTAAACCATAAAACCAAACAAAGAGTGAGGATTTGTTTGGAATAACGTAAGGTCTTAACTAGGGATATTGTGTTTTCTTGCTTATTTTGTTGGCAATGATGTAAGTAAAAGTGCAATAATATTATTAGGGGCCAAGCAGCGAAGCTGGCGAAGGCCCCTATAGAGTTAGTAGGTTTTCTTCATTATTATTATTCTCTAGTCACCATTCCTCTCCCTCTGCAAGTCTATGGCAGCCCATAGAACCGTGCGTAGGAAAATGCTGTAAATCGGCACACACATTCGGGCCCGACTCAGCATTACCCACAGCAATTTATAGGTCCCCAGCCCCAACGCTCTAGCGCCACCAGCAGGTCAAAGTTGCAGGTACATTTCTGCTTGTAACTTTTGAACCGCTGGGCCAATTTTCATAAACTTGGTATCCCTGGAATCCTTGGGCCAAGACGAATCCAACGCACCCTATGACGTAATTTTCCGCCAGGATAGTTTTCCCGCCATTTTGGATTTTGTAAAATTCAATAAAAATGCTATTTTTTCGGCAATTTTTGACCAATTCACCCGAAATTCGGTATATAGTATCTCTGTACTGAGCTACACATGGGGTCTTCAGGAATATTGGATATCTTTTATCGTTTAGCCGTGAGAGCCAATCAAAATTGTCGTAAACGTGGCGGAACAGGAAGTGAGGTCATATCTCAGCAACCGTTTGTCGAATTGGGCAGGGATTTTGTACACACATAGTAGTCCATCCCATGACCTACCACAAAAAAATCAAATCCCCAGCTCAAACTCTGTAGCGCCACCAGCAGGTCAAAATTTTAGCTACATTTTTGCCTGTAGCTTTTGAACCGTACTCCCAATTTTCAAAATATTGGTACACAGGTCATCTTCACACTATGCTGCACCCAGGTATGGATTTTCGTAACAATTGGAAAAACTATCAGCTCTCAGCAGCCATTCAAAATTGTGGAAAGAATGGAGGGATTTTTCTCATCTCTCTGTCCCCTTTGCCAACGGCACCTGCGCACGTTCACTGACACCATTCTCGGCAGGGGGTCTCTGGACACACCGAGAGCTTAGGTGTGTGCGTAGTCTGCTATTGCTCTAGTGTCAACCAAAGCCCCACTGCCCCAGCCCCTGCACATACCCCCCCCCCCCCCCCCCCCACACACACACAGACAGAGGGAGAGGGAGAGGGAGGGGGAGAGGGAGAGGGAGAGAGAGGGAAGGAGGGAGGGAGAGAGAGAGAGAGAGAGCGAGCATTGTTGTTCTCTTGGTTCCTCTGTCTGTCTCACACACACACACACACACACACACACACACACACACACACACACACACACACACACACACACACACACACACACACACGTTACTTCTATGTACACCAATTCCTCAGACCAGTCTCTCAAAAGGCTGGCCAACATTACATTGCAGCCTATAGGATTCTTATGTTTAGGATTTCAAGGACATATCTATTTTCAGTAGGCTCCCGGTTTTTTTCCCATAATATTGTATGTCATATAAACAATTTTACTAAATAGAATGATCACAGAGGATTATAATTGCTGTCCAAAAAGCAAGCCTCTCAAGTATAGAAATGACTTGCTGATATTTTATAGACTAATTTGAGAGGGAATGGAAATGTTACTCAATATAAATCAAGGGCAGCACAGGCCCTGCCGTGGCCAACCGGTAGGGCACTCGTCTATCATGCGGCTGACCCGGGTTTGATTCCCAGCCCAGGTCCTTTGCCTACCCTCCCCGTCTCTCTCCCCATTTTCCCCTCCAAGGAATGCACCCCAACATTGGCGAGATTTGGGCCAAAGGGGGCGCTGCAGTTCCTTCTGTTGCCGTGGCGACTTTGGCAAGTTTACTGCTTGGCCCCGCATTGCTGCTTGCAGCTATATTTATGGATAGTTTTGGTCCAGGCACACTATAGTATAGTACAGTGTTTCTCAACCTTTTTTTAGGCGAGGCACCCTTTCAATTCATGAAAAATGTCAAGGCACCCCAAACCAACAAGCCGTAACATGGCACCGCATCCGATACCACACAAGCTTAGAAAAGTAACACATTTGGAGATGTCACACGACCTACGTTCGAAGTTGCAGCTGACTGGGGCGACCTATACTTACTTTATTGTGCGTAAATGGCAGGTGAAAGATTCTACTGACTAACATTAACTTATCAATTTAGACAAATATGTATTGTATTACATAATTAATTTATCAGCCATGTTTCCGCGGCACCCCAGGGTGCCCCGGCACCCCTGTTGAGAAACACTGGCATAGTACACTATAGTACTCTTTGTCCTTATTATGATGGGAGTCAGTGCAGTGGAAGTGTGCTCCAAGGATAGAAATGAAAGGCTGTGTGTGCGAGTGAATGTGTGTGTGTGTGTGTGCATGTGTGCGCACGTGTGCATGTATTTGCATGTGCATGTGCATGTGCTTGTGTGTATGTGTGCCCAGCCCGCACGTACGTGTGTCCCCATGGTGTGATTGAGTGCGTTCACCCGGGCGGCCAGGAGGCGGGGACGTGACGGGGAATAGGTGGAGACACCCGACGGGGACGGTGACACAAATCAAATCTCTCGCCTGCATGGCCATCACACTCACTTAACCTGACAGCTGGCCCTGATGCACGACTGTTGACATGACATGAACCCCTCAGCACCACCACCAACCACACTACCATCCCACTGCCCCCACAGCCGCCATCCCCACACCCACACCCCCCATCACCACCACTGTCACAGTTTTGGGGCTTTTTGGAGGAAATTATTGTACACAAATTAAAGGGTTGTTTTTCTACTAAATTAGCTGGATGAAAACTCACCGCCACCACCACCACTTCCACCACCACCACCACCATCTGGTTGAACTGTCATTACCGCAAACCACCACACCCATGATGCATTGCTGTTGACATGAACCCCTCAGCAGCCACCGCTGTCGAGGTGTACCACCACTGCCAACACCAACACCACCACTGCCACTCCCACCCCCAGCCTCCCATCCTCCCACTCCCACCACGCCACCACCACCACCACCACTGCCACCCACCCAAAACCACCACCCCCACAGCTGGCCGTGATGCATGACTGTTGACATGAACCCCTCAGTAGCACAGCTATCAAGGTGAACCACCACCTCTTCCAACACTACCACCACCACTAACACCACCGCTACCACTGCCAACACCACCACCACCTCCACAGTCACCGTCATCGAGGTGAACCGGCACAGTCCCCACCAGCGTTGCCAGATGGAAAATGTTGAAATATCGTACCAAAACAACAAAATGATTGGAGAAAATTATTGTACACAAACTAAGTGGTTGCTTCTACATAATGAACTAAATGAGAGCTCACCACCACCCCCATCTAGACATCACCTCTGCACCACAACCCACCACACCCGTGATGCATGACTGTTGACGTGAACCCCTCAGCAGCACAGCCACCGAGGTGAACCGCCACCACCACCCCCATTTAGTGGAACTGTCATCACCTCCACACCGCAACCCACCACACCCGTGATGCATGGCTGTTGACTCCTCAGCAGCAGCAGCCATCGAGGTGAACCACCACCACCAATACCACCAATACCACCACCACCACCACCAATACCACCGATAACACCACTACCACCACCACAAATAACATCACCAACACCACCACCACCGCTTCCACCACCGCCACCATCACCAACACCACCACCATTGCCCCCACCACCACCAACACCACCACCACCGCTTCCACCACCGCCACCATCACCAACACCACCACCATTGCCCCCACCACCACCACCATCACCACCCACCACCACCACCATCACCAACACCACCACCATTGCCCCCCCCACCACCACCACCACCCACCACCATCATCATCAGCGCCCACTATCACCACAGCACCCACCATCACTATCGCCCACCAGTCACCATCCAGTTGAGCTGTCATCACCTGCGCACCGCAACCCACCACACCCGTACCACACCGCAGCGCAGTGCACCCCACCACCATTATAACAGCACTCCACGGACACATGAATATTGCAACGCCACCCTAAGATACTTATACAGAAAATGTTTTTAATATGGGAGCCTGCAGAAAAGGAGCTAGAGAGCAATAGAGAGAGTGAGAGAGAGAGAGCGAGAGACAGAGAGAGAGATGAAAGACAGCGGAAAAGCAAGAGGGAGAGAGAGTAAAAGAGGAAGAGAGAGATTATAGATACACATACATTTTGTTGTACAGGAGGAAAAGAGAGGTTGTGAGAGGGAACATTGATGGAGAGAGAGAGAGAGAGAGAGAGAGAGAGAGAGAGAGAGAGAGAGAGAGAGAGAGAGAGAGAGAGAGAGAGAGAGAGAGAGAGAGGCAAAAGAGAGAGGTGAAAGTCAGCGAGAAAGCAAGAAGGAGGGAGAGTGAAAGAGGAAGAGAGAGAGAGTGTGCGTGTGTGTTAGTGTTTGTGTGTGTGTGTGTGTGTGTGTGTGTGTGTGTGTGTGTGTGTGTGTGTGTGTGTGTGTGTGTGTGTGTGAGAGTGTGTGAGAGAGAGAGAGAGAGAGCTTGCGAGAGAGAGAGAGAGAGAGAGAGAGAGAGAGAGAGAGAGAGAGAGAGAGAGAGAGAGAGAGAGAGAGTGAGAGAGAGAGAGCGAGAGAGAGCATAGAAAGAAGGGAGCAAGAGCGTGAGAAGAAACAGAAAGACAAAAGACAGATGGAGAGAGAGAGGGAGAGACAGAGCATGAGAGGACTAACAAAGAGAACTTTGCGAGCGAGTGAAGATCAAAGTCAAGTGGAAGTACCCCTGTAGTAGGAACAACACTCCAAGGAACACTTGCGTGCTTGCATGAGGTCACTGCACCAGATGTGAACGGTGCTGGAGTCATGCGATGATCACCTTCTCAGCCCTCAGCTCTACTCTGCGGCAGGGTTGCCAGATGTGTCTAATCATTTCCAGCCCAGAAAATGTTCAAGAACCACCTGGACGATTCTGCCCAATTTGAACAACATTACATTGGTTTCTATGGCCATAAATCTACAGGAAAAAGCCACCCAGAGCCTGTTTTTTGCCCGCAAACAGACAACCTAATCAGCCCGATTGGGAGGGACATCACCCAATCTGGCAACACTGCTCAGCTCTAGGCGCTCTGAGACATTCTAGAGTGATGATTAATATTCCAACAAGATGAAAGATGAGATGAGATGAGAGGAGAGGAGAGGAGTGAGTAGTCATCCCACCTGGCCTTCACCCCGGCCTCCCCAGGGGTAAATCGCTATGCTCGCTATCTCATCTGACTGCTTCATCAAAGATCCAAGCTCATTTTAATCAGTATTATTTTTTTCTCATTCATGGCTTTTTTATGGGGAATGCCTTTATTTTAACTTTCTTTAGGTAGCCTATACTGTGTGACCATTGACATTCTGTCAGCAAAAAAGCTAATTTCCATTTGCAGTGTCAAAATAAATAAAATGGAAAAAGATCCAAGACAACGACGACATCTGTAATGTAATTGTTATAAATAATACAACTGCTCAAAAGATAAACGGAACACAAAAAAAAGCAAGTGAATACTGAAATACATTCTACATCTGACTTAATTGAGATACTCCAGACCAAAAAGCTGTAGATCTTGCAATCAAAAATGTGTACCATGTATGTTGCTAACTCAGTTAGCGACAATGTTGTCGAGAAACAAACCCCAGGTTAGTGAATAAGAGGCCAACTAAAATGTTCATATTGAACTCTTATAAATTATACACACTGGACCCCTGAAGTTAGGACCACAGCGTATTGCGGCAGCAGCCTGTTCATATTGAATGCTGACTCAGGGTTCTTGTGGATGTTTAATTTTGATTTAACCTTTACTGTAGTGAGCAGCTACAGCAGGAGCCTGGGCTGGAGCTAAGTGCCTTGTTTACATGGTCTCCCGACTACCTTGCCTTTGTAAAGCAAACAGTCACACAGCACAGAAGCACAGTAAGCACTCTCAGACCCTTACATACACAAAGCCAGGCCCGCCGAGGAGGAGGGTGGCGAATAGGTTAGTTGTCCTGGGCCCAGGGGAAGGGGAAGGGGGGGCGCACAGAATTGGGACCCTATTGCATTGTATGTATTGAGAGCGGGGCCTATTCAGATGATTTTGTCCCAGCCCTGGTCAAAGCAGTCAGTGGCCCTACCTAGGAAATCCCATGCTGCCTTGCACAATCATTCTGATGCTGAAAGACAGCACAGCAAGTGCCCTAAGCGAGGGAGCCTGACCTAGGGGGCCAATCAGAGAGCCGGGATGGGTGGGAAGGTTTGCCAAATGGAAGCGTGCGGTTTGTTTGAATAGATACAACTGACACGATTGGCTATGGCAGGGGTTCCCAATCTTTTCCAACGTGGGGCCCACTCGAAATTGTCACAAATGTTCAGGGCCCACTTCTGACCTAATAAAGAAACAAACTCAAATACATCAATAGCAACACACACCAAAATATGGTGTTATAATGTGATTATAATTTGTAGAAAATGATTTCAAGGCCCACTTGGAATACCGTCAGGGCCCACCAGTGGGTCACGGCCCATAGTTTGAAAATCACTGGGCTATACATACTAAATGATACATTAGCAAACAGCCAATAAATGGTCATTCGCAATCGTAAACCACACCACACATGCCACACACAGGTAGCCTCCACATAGCAGCGTATTGTAATACAACATGTTGAAGCTCCAAGTCCTCCTCCCTGCTCTGCTGGGGATCAGAGTGACAAGGTTATTTAGAGGAGAGGACCACGGCAGTCTAGACTCAAACAACATGCTGCTGCGCTTGGATGAGCAAACGAACAACGCGTCCAGGGAGCTACACACTGAAGCAACGCCGCCGCAATCTCGGACAGCGACAACAAGACAAGATGAGTCTGGGAATAGCGTGGCTCAGCCCACTATATAACTGTATCTTTTTTTTAAAGTATTTTTGGGGGGCTTTATAAGACTTTATTGTTTTTTCTCAGATAGGACAGTGAAGTAGAGACAGGAAACAAGTTGGGAGAGAGAGAGACGGAGAAGGGCTGGCAAAGCACCCGGGCCGGGAATCTAATCGGTCGGGAATCAGTCGGCCGCGTAGTAGACGAGTGCCCTACCGTATCAGCCACGGTAGGGCCTCAGCCCTCTATATACTCACTCACTCAACCAACTCAGCCATACGGAAGAGAGAGACAGAAAAAAGGAATAATGATGATGAAAATAAATAAAATAATGTCCGGCCAACTTTGGTCTGAGGGCTGTAAATAGGGCACTGGTGTGATGTAAGAGAGTGCAACCGTAATGCAGACGGTGCCATGGACCTACGGACATACAGCAATGCACAGCCAGCTACAACTCATTAAAGGTGCACTGAGTCATATTTTTAGTAATGTTAAGGTAAGGTAAGGTAACTTTATTTGTACCCGAAGGTAGATTTGGTTGCAGGCAAAAGTAGCAAAAGCTTACACAGACAACACAGTACTGACACACAAAAAACTTACACCAACAGCCCAGTACTGGACAGTGACAAAGGACAATAACAATTTAACAATTTATTTGAAGAATTCATGCAACCCATTCACAAATGTTACCTTTTTGATGAATTCTTACCACCACCACCACCATCAAAATATAAGTATTCATTATGACTGGGAAAATGGCACTTTTCAATACATGAAAAGGGGGATCTTCTCCATGTCCGCCATTTTGAATGTCTAGAATTAGGCATTTTTAGCTGCAACACTTTCTATAACTTGGTCATACTACTAAATGAGCTGAGTAAGGCAAAGTGATGGAATTGTATTACCGTAAGTAACTGTTCTTGACAAGCACGCTTCCACTCTGTGCAGTTCAAAGTGAATACCTAATATTACACTTTTCATTGCCGTCATACCATTTGACATTTTCAGGGGGCAACCAGACATTAATTAATTTAAAAAAAGGTTTGAAATCTATTTGGCATTGCATAACCACACAGACATTCAAAATGAACCTTTTAGCAAACCTACTGGAAGAATAATCATGTATTGAAACATTTTATGATTTCTCATTGTGCAAACCCTTATTTGTCACTGACCCATTTATCAGTGAAGGCCGGACATAGCTGAGCTGCATAAGCCGAGAACAGACAGGCCAATCCACGGGGTGCAATCAGCTAAAGTTAAAAACACGTTGGCAATAAAACATGGATGAGTGTGGGCCGTTCTGACTCATCCCTCTCTAGGGATTGGAAGTACATGTTCATATGCCGCAGTCACAGGATCTTGTGCCAATTATGGGAACAATTATACAAGTATTATATAAATATAATTATGGCTTCGACTTCATATAAACTGATCTTACATATAATAAACTGATGTTAACATAAACAAGCCAGAGGGAAAAAGTAAGAATCCTAAGCCACTAGTTGAATTATAGAAATTTCATTTTTTTTTACAGCACTACAACAAGTATTAGTAGGAACTACTTTCTAATGTAGGCTATAAAACTAAGTCTTGATGTTAGACTCACTCAACCAACCCACATGGTTGAAAAATACACAAACATGTCATCAACAGCATCACATTAAAATCACAAAATGTCACATACAAAGTACTTATTATGAGTAAAAGTATTTACAGTTCGTAAAAGATGCAGCATTTCACATCACTGTCCTAGGGTGTGCTTTTTTACACAGGAAGGTGATGCCTGCCCATGTGAAATAGCAGCACTGCATCTTGCCTGTAGGCTACCAGGTCTGCATGAGCTAGCTGGGTGTGGCTGTCTGCTGAATTTGCAGAAACCCTGTGCCATTGTCATTTGCAAGCCTCCCTCCGCGGCGCGCTGCGGCGGGCTGTGGCTGTGTACCTTCACAAGCTTCCCCTGCCACCTACTCCACCTCCACCTCCACCCTCCCGTCACCCACCATCCTTCCCTCTCAGCCCCATCTCACTCTACTTGAGATGTGCTTTGATGTCGCTGCTGAGGCTTTCAAATACTTTCTCCTTCTATTAGTAGCAGGCTGAGTCTTGGGATGTGTGTGCGGGGAAAAGCGCAAAGTTAGACAATCATTTCTTCCAGCAATCCCTGTCCAATGCATTTGAATCTATATGTCCCCTATATTATATAGCGTACTAGGACCAGAGTGTCATGTGCAACACACAGCAAATGGGAATACAATTTTGACATGTTTTTTCCGTCATATACTATCTGTTGCATAACCTCGTAGCATGGGTACTGCTGTGCACCAATGAGGAAACTGTAAATGTCTTACCAAGGTATCTGCAGGTCTTACCACAATGTAGATCAATTGTCAATGTCAATGTAAGTGAATTGCAAGCCACTAGGGGTGGGTATTGGCAACAAGCTCACGAAACATTCAAGAGTCAGTCAGTTGTTACCAGGCAAATAGCAAGTATTACTAAAGATGCTGTGTCATGTTGTAGTCGTGTAGTAGGCCTACTAAGGTAGTGACGTCTTTCCAACCGCTATGACAACATTCCACTGAGAACGGAGAACGGAGCACATTTGATGCAACACAAATAAAACTATTGAATAATTAGCAAGTTCTTTACATATTTGATGGCTAGTACATTTCTGTCAGAACCATTTCAGTCAAGAAACACAAGAGAAGACTATAAATGCAATTTCTTTTATTGAAATTATGAATTACATTTGGCGGTATAGCTCTGTTCGGAGGAACCCCCCTATTTCCATGAGCAGCATGGAAAAGCATTTAGTCAGGGGGCAGCAGCAGTTTAGGGAATTCTCACCCCAGCAGGACAGGGCGAGAGATAACCCCCCATGAACAGAGCCAAGCGACGTGACAAGAGAACATGTCACATCATACACGACAAGGTGGAGCAGGGGAGGTGGTGGGTAGCAAAAACCGAGCAGCATACAGTTGAGAGGAAGTGGATAGAATTTAAAAGGCGTGCCGAAGCCGTGTGGCCAATCGCTAGGGAAGAAAGATTATCAGCTGAGGGAATGCACCTGGATCAATTAGGAATTAGATGAAGGGGAGGGCGGCAAGCTTCTTGACTACCATGGCCTGGCCAGAACTGACGTTAGTACTTTAATTTCTGTCAGAACCATTTCAGTCAAGAAACACAAGAGAAGAATATAAATGCAATTTCTTTTATTGAAATTATGAATTACATTTGGCGGTATAGCTCTGTTCGGAGGAACCCCCCTATTTCCATGAGCAGCATGGAAAAGCATTTAGTCAGGGGGCAGCAGCAGTTTAGGGAATTCTCACCCCAGCAGGACAGGGCGAGAGATAACCCCCCAAACAGACTATACCTGGTAATCCTCTCTCGAATACGATGAGAGGATGTCATAGCTATAGAAATAAGCCCCCCAAACCAAATATCTAAAACTAAATTTGGAACTAAATTTGGTAAAGGCAGGGGGGTGGGGGGGCATAGCAGCAGCAGGAGCAGCAGATGGCAGCACTTATTGGTTACCACCAGGGGCAGCAGGGGACATAGCTTCTGGGCATTAAGAATGGCGCACACGTCCGGCCGTAGGTAGCGTGCATAAGCAGCAGAATTCCATACCTGGTAATCCTCTCAAGGTCAGTTAAAATGAGAGGATTGGTTGAGCAGTCGAATTTAGATATCCCCCCCAAAAAACATCATGCACTAGTCCAGAGTAAATCATGCATGTGATCAGAGGAGCAATCATATTGACTATGCCAGTAGTAAGTATAATCAAGAAGTCTGGGCCAGTCATTGGCTAAATGTGGCATAAATCGTCAAGTTAACTGGAATAGGCAGATTTCTATTAACCAGACTAGACTAGCAGAAGTTTTGTTTAGCAGCAGTTATATTAGGAGCACAGCAGCAGCAATAGGGCATAGCCAGGCAGCAGCAAAAATACAAACTTGCCCAGCAGTAGCGAAAGAGAAAACTAGATAGGCCGGTAGAGAGTTAAATAGGCCAGTAGAAATCAGGTGAAATGAACGACCCCAGCCAAAAGGATAAAATGTAACTAGATGACCAATAAGTTGGCCGCAGTTAACAATTTGGGGTTGGCAGCACCCTCATCACCAGCTGTAAAATAGACTTTAGGTAGGATTAAAGACAAGGCCAGCGTTGGACAGTCAGATGCACATAGAGAAATAGAGCGTCAACAGTGGTTAAATAGACTTGGCTGGGAGTCATTAGGATAAAGTACACAGACTGGAGGCACGAAGGCTAGGATGGCTAATAAATAAATGGGCAAGGTGGGCATCAGCAGAAATGGGTTGGGCGGGCAGGCAGCAGCCAAATGGGCTAGGTAGCGGGCAGCAGCAAAATGGGCAGGTGGACAGGCAGCAGCAAAAAAGGACTAGGCAAATAAATAAATAAATAAAACAGTGAATGGGCTAGGTGGACGGGCAGCGGCAAAATGGACTAGGCAAGATGATTGGATAAGCTCAGCAAGCAATTGGCTCTCGTTACCGGACAGGTGGGAGGGACGCCGGCCAGCGCTATGTTTGCGTAGCCAAATGCTCTCGTTTGTTCCTATGGAAGGCTTTTTGAGTGCTCCGTCTCTTACGCAGGCTGTCTCTGGTAGCGGGCAGCATCAAATAGACTAGGCGTACAGGCAGCATAAAAATTGACTAGGCGGACGGGCAGCAGCAAATGGGCTGATTCTTTAGGATCAGTGCCGCTCTACTCCAGAGCCCAGAACGGCAGCTGATTGACAAGGACTATAGAATATGCAATTGGCAGCACAAGGTGACAGCGAAATCACTACATCATCTAGACGCGTCAACATAGAGAACACTGCTAACATGGCCTGAACACCCACACAGGATCAGTGCTACTCTAGGATCCGGAAAAAACAGCAGGTTGACAAGGACCACATGACCGCACACAATAAGCTGGGCCTCCATGATGGCAACCAATAGCTAGAATGATGGACAGATACAGTTGTAGGTAAATCCGAGAGCAGCAAGGAGACCAGAGATGGCGACAGTCAGCAGAAGCTACATTGAAACAATATGAGCAGGCAGCCGCTGGCTAGACACTAAACCGACCAATGAAGCAGCCGCTAGACTAAACCAAGTGAGCCCACTGCAGTTACGGTAGCTGCACAATACAATCCATCAGATCTGACAGCATATAGATAATATGACTGGAGGCAGGCGCAGGACCCAATGCAGTTAAACTATATGTGAGCCAGCTGTAGTTAGACAGAGTATGAGCCAATAGCAATTGCAGCACATGGACTACTCAGGGCAATCAATGCTACCATGAACAACAGAGTCAACATGCTAACAGGGCGAACATTAGCCAGACAGCACGATTACCATCCTACGAAGCGACACAGGCGACCATGAACAAAACATGAGCAACACTTGAGTACACTTGCCGAGCAAGCAGAGCCAATTCAGACTATGAGCTAACAGTGCCACCACGACTACACAGGGAAACAATGCCAACAGACCACAGAAGCTAACAGCATTAGCAAAGGCCTATGTATACTATGCAGTTGGCAGCAAAAGCAGACGAAATCAGCAAAATTATCCAGACACGGCAACATTCTACACTACAGCAACATGATCTACACTAAAGGCCAACATGACCACTGATGCAGCCTCCCCCAGCAGAGGCCACGACATGGCTCCATGACGAGGCCTAAACGTGCTAAATAAGACCGAACATGCACACCACTACCCAACATAACATAATAGCCTACAGTTGATATTGACGATGCAGATAGTTTAACCAAAGTGACCGGAATGAGGCGAAGAGCTAATAATGCCATACAGGCAGCACAAGCACTACTGCACAACCAAACCGAGCTAGCAGAAAGATACACAGCCATGCAAGGTCACGGTTAGGCATATAACCAGGCTTTAACAGATGAGCAATATAGCCATGCCAGCACAGCCTACATCAGCCAGTAACATAAAGACAATGCATCTCTGCTAGTAGTAATGACGGACTCCAGACAAAATACTTACACTACATTGGCCAAAACAGCAGGACTGACTACATACCAGCACAAACAGGGCACCAGCAGTGAGTGAAACAGCGACCACACTACAGCCAGAATACCTACACAGCCCAGCCAGGACTATGACTATACACACTGCAAGCACTTAGACTAGCAGCCAGGAAGCAATGGTTCACTAGAACATTATATCCTAGTCTAGGATACAGAGCTAGCAAAACTTGGCCAAACAGGCCAGTTGTAGGCCTACTATAAAACAGCAGAGACAACATCCCAAACATTGCAGACAACTCAGAACTATGCTAATTGCAACTCCCCAAAAACTAACAGATGAATAGCCAGGAAGCAGAAGATACAAAGAGCACATCAATCTAGACTGTAGGCCTAGAGCTAGCACACTGCAAATGGTCACAGGGGATGCAAGGGGAATGCGTTGAACACCAGGAATGCCAAAAACAAGACGGATAAGCAGCACTCACCAGCATATAAGCACCTAGAGTCACGGAATAAGAAGAATGCAAAAATAAATAAATAAATAACCACAGGTCCCGAAAGCATGGTTTCCAGCAACAATCAATTCAAGCCACGCCCGATTAGAAACACCTGTGGTTTTGCTACAAAGTGACAGGTGACCGGCGAGGACGGTGGAACAAACATATTACTGTAATTTTTAAAAAATCACATCGCATGACGTCTCCCTTACCTAACTATTGTGACAAAGGAAGCATAGGCTATTCAATCCAACCGTTTCAGAGCACGAAGCACAAATTTAACGCACAGGGTCGCCAGATTTCTATAGGCTACACTATACCGCCATGCAACTCAAAGCGCAAAATAGACTACAGTACTCCATGCGACAACTTTCACGTGAATGTTAATTGAAGATCGATTTATCATCCCATGGCAAAGGTCAATTAAGCACCTATATCAAACGCCAGCAGACGGCAAATGCAACAAGTTAACCATCAAATATTCACCTCCGCAGAGAATTCCGAATTCATATTGTAAGCAACTGAAACATGCGTGGTGAAAAAGCAGCAAGCCAAAATCCTGTTTACCATCAGGGTGGACAATGACAAGAAACCAAAGCGATTCAAAAACGGCGTGCGAGGCATTTAAAGTGATCGGATGGGAAGCCCGAGACAATGTAAATTACAGGCATAGCCTAAGCCACTTATAGGGCAAATTAACTTCTGGAACACATTGAAAGCGTTGACATGCAGCCGCATGCAGACAAAGCACAGAACATGGCATTGGCCAAACATCCATCACCAGTTGCAGCTGTAAACAGATCGAATGTATTTAGGCCCATCACTGCCGAGGGGGGAAACAAAGAAAGAGCGCGTTCACCAAACGCACAGGTGCGGAATGTGATGAAGCAGTTTGTAACGTTAAAATCAGCGAAAGCTCAGAGCATGGGAAATTGTAGGCCTACAGCCAGCAAAATAAATAAACTGGGGTAGGCATCACAAAAATCTGTTTTAACGCCCTAGAGGACGGCACCGCACGGAGAAAACAATCAACTGTCCAAATTGAGGTGCGTAACTTTTGAAATCATGGACTCCCTATCGGAACAGAGGCAGAACTAACGAGGCAACTCAAAGAAAAATGTGCAGCCTACCAGAGATGAAACAATAACGACAAAGAGAATGCTAAACAACGTGTTCAGAACTAGGCATAAGAAAACAAGCGACCAGCAACACCAACTCCAGCAAAAACCGAGCAGCATACAGTTGAGAGGAAGTGGATAGAATTTAAAAGGCGTGCCGAAGCCGTGTGGCCAATCGCTAGGGAAGAAAGATTATCAGCTGAGGGAATGCACCTGGATCAATTAGGAATTAGATGAAGGGGAGGGCGGCAAGCTTCTTGACTACCATGGCCTGGCCAGAACTGACGTTAGTACTTTAATTTATTTTTCCCCTAACGTGACCACAGGCAAAATATTTGAGTTCTGTTGCTCAAATGGGCGCGACAACCTTCCACAACAACTTCAGTTTCATTTTAGTATAATGTGAAACAAAACACCAAAAACAACACAAAAAAACAGCAACAGCCAGACAGACAGACAGCCAGATGTTAATTAGCTTGCAAACAGATTGCAATTTGGCAACAGGGGATGGAGGAGGATCAACGAGTTTGATCAAACAGCATCTCCACACGCAGCCAAGATCAGTGGGGATTGGAACAAGCGGAGCGTGCTGCACATGCACACACACACACACACACACACACACACACACACACACACACACACACACACACACACACACACACACACACACACACACACACACACACACACACACACACACACACACACAGGCACGTTCATGCTCTACACACACACAGGCACCAGCGCACGCACACACACACACACACACACACACACACACACACACACACACACACACACACACACACACACACACACACAGTCGCTCACGCAGAGACAGACAAATCGTTCTGACACTCCTGATGGAGCGAGCCATGTCACAGTGAGAGAAACCATTTCCCCCAAAACAAGCGAGGCATCCCATCCTACGCCACGCCAGCATGATGCTAAAAGAATCGGCGACAGAAAACACAAACGCCTGCCAGCTCAAGCGGAATGGGTCTCAACTGGGTAATTTTGTTCCTGTCAAGGACAGCATTAATCTAAAACCTCATTTTTTGTGTTGTTCAAACAATAAATGGGGCCGGTGTTTGGTGGTGATAAATGTGGGATGAAACTAGAAAGAAAACATGTTGGAATATCTGGACTGATGTAGGCCCTGTAGTGTACGGTAAGTGGCCAAAACATGTTGGCCGTGTTTTTAGTGGTTTAACCCATTAAAACACTGTGTTATAGCTTTGCTGTTACTAGAATGGCAATGACCGAGTCATAGTGCATTACTAAAGGCCCTATGTTATGTCATAGTAGAGGTTTAAAAAGTCCTTTATTGGACCAAAGATTCAAATTTTTACAGAGCTGTCAAAACATCATCATTTTTTTAAGCACCAACCTCTCCTCCTCATCCACCACACACAGCAGTCCTCCAAATCCCCAAATTCCCAAAAAAGAATCTACATCATTCACCAATTGTAGTATGCGAACTCCACCTTGACCCTACACCCCACCATCCCCTTTAAAACTTCCACGGGGTCTGTTGTCCCCTGCCCAAGATTTTATTTTTATTATGAAAAAAAATTATGTCATAGTAGAGTAATACCAGAGACGGTTAGAACAAAGAAAATCTTTGCTAATACTATGGTAATGAACCTTTCAATGACTAGTACAGTATGCCACTGGTGATAGGGCATGCATTATGGAGCTACGGTCAAACAAGAACTAGCATTTATAGCATTTACATCATATTAAAGTGTTTTATTTTAGCTGTCGAACAGTCTTGGCATCTTGCTTATGTTTTTGATATCTTGTTCTACGTCTCAGCCAAAGAGCACCTTCAAACCACCACCTGTTCTACTACTTGAACGCCGCAGACCTGTAGCCCTCATTCTCTTTTAAAGTTGGAATATCAGCCGAGCTAATAGCAGAAAGAGAGTGAGATGTCTTCAGTGGAGACAGATGTCTGGTAGTATGCATCTTAAAAAAGAGAGACGAAACAAAATATAATCTGAGGAGATAAAAACCTCGTGGAGATGGGGAAAGAAAAAGCTAAAAAAAATAAAGATGAGAAAGAAAGAGAGAAAATAAACAAACAAGCCAGGTGTGTGACAAAATCGATGCACCTCGCTTTTGAGAGTGTCAAAGTTAAACCGCTCCACTCCACAAATGCTGAAAGTAATCTAAACTCTAAAAGGGGAATGATGAAATGAGCAAGAGAGAGAGAGAGAGAGAGAGAGAGAGAGAGAGAGAGAGAGAGAGAGAGAGAGAGAGAGAGAGGGAACGAGTTGAAGAAAGAGAGAGAGGGAGAGAGTGTGTGTGTGAGAGGGAACGAGTTGAAGAAAGAGAGAGAGGGAGAGAGTGTGTGTGTGTGTGTGTGTGAGAGAAAGATAGACAGACAGAGAGAGAGAGAGAGAGAGAGAGAGAGAGAGAGAGAGAGAGAGAGAGAGAGAGAGAGAGAGAGAGAGAGACAGAGACAGAGAGAGAGAGAGAGGGAGAGAAAGAGGGAAAGAGAGTTGGAGAGTGTCTGAGTGTGAGATCATCTGCATGTGTGTGTCTGGCAGCCCTCTTCTTATTAATGACCAGGTGACAGGTGGCACCATGCGACAAGGCCCGTCAGGTGTGTGCACAAGAAGGCGAAAAAAGGATTTATTATTTCCGTTCTGGACAAAATGGCTGACAGCCTGACGTGTC
>NC_085859.1:15347387-15359887 GCF_034702125.1 Engraulis encrasicolus
CACACACACACACACACACACACACACACACACACACACACACACACACACACACACACACACACACACACACACACACCACACCCCCTCCCTTTCCCCCATCTCTGCTCATCGCTCCCTTGGCTTTGTGCAGGGCAGTCGGGGCTTTCTCTCTAATCACATCCCTTCGTTTCGCACTCATCCACTGAGACAGCGCTATAATCCCTCCATCAGGGCAGCGGCCTCCGGATCGCCCTCCCTCTATCTCTCTCTCTGTATCCCTCTCTTTACCTCCATCTCTCTCCAACTCTCTCCATCCCTTGCTTTATCTGTCTCTGCATCTCGTTCCTTCCCTCTTTCCTCTCTCTCCCTATACCCCTCTCTCTGTATCCCTCTCTGTCCCTCCATCTCTCTCTAACTCTCTCCATCCCTTGCTTTATCTGTCTCCTCATCTTGTTCCACCCCTTCCCCTCTACACCTCTCTTTCTGTATCCCTCTCTTTACCTCCATCTCTCTCTAACTCCCTCCATCCCTTGCTTTATCTGTCTCTGCATCTCGTTCCTTCCCTCTTTCCTCTCTCCCCCTACTGTATACCCCTCTCTCTGTCCCTCCATCTATCTCTAACTCCCTCCATGCCTTGCTTTATCTGTCTCTGCATCTTGTTCTCTCTCTCTCTCTCTCTCTCTCTCTCTCTCTCTCTCTCTCTCTCTCTCTCTCTCTCCCAGCCTCTCTTTCTCTCTCTCTCTATCTCTCTCTCTCTCTCTCTCTCTCTCTCCTCTATCCCTATTTCCAGCCTTCCTTCTGTCCTTCCCTTCATCTGTACCTTACTCCACCCTATTGTCTCCTGATCCCTTGCTTTATCTCTCCCCATCTCTTTCCCTCTCCCTCTCTCTTTCTCTCTCTACCTCTCCCTCTATCACTTTTGCCACTCCTTCCCCTCCAAATGTATCTCTCCCTCCCTCTCTCTCCCTTTGGATCTCTCCTTCTCTCACTTCAACCCTTTTGCCATACCGTTCCCTCCTTCTCCATTTCTCTCTCCTTCCTACCTTCATCCCTTTATCCTGCTCGCTGTCTTTTTCCCCTGCCTCTTTTCTTCTCTGTTTCTCCTTCCTTCTCTTCTTCCCTCCCTCCTTCACCTTTTCAACTCTCCCTCCATCTCTGCTACCACATGGCCCCCTCCCTCCCTCCGTCCCTCAGTCACTGCCTCCCTTCCTCCCTCAGTCCCTCCCTCACTCCCTCCTTCCCTCCCTCCCTACCTGCTGCCCAAGGCCTGACCTTGGCATCCTCCCATCCTCATCAATTGGAGTGAGATGAGTCCCAGATCAGATCAGAGCAGGGCGTCAGGTTAGCTACAGTATTACCTGGAAAGTTATCTGGCTACCAGGCTTGTACGAAATTCCGAATTGGATGAATTAGAATTCACAGTAATGCCATAATATGAACACTAAGTGGTGTCATTACCTTGAATTTCTTTGAATTTAATCTACACCACCCAATGAGAGTACATAGAACACCACCACCTAGTGTTCATATTATGGCATTACTGGGAATTCGAATTCATCCAATTCGGAATTTCGTACAAGTCTGCTAGCTACCTCCTGGGTTGCCAGATGCCAGATGCCCAACAATGTTAAAAAAAAAAGATTGGAGGCAGGTACTAAATTCCTGCCCAATGCCCGTTTTTGACCATTTTTACCCGCAGCCAACCGCCCAATCTGGCAACACTGTACCTCCTGTACAAGGGCCAATGCAACAGATGAGGTACGTGGTGGACATCCTCGTCAATGGGCAGAGGTGGAAAGTAACTAATTACTTTACTCGCGTTACTGTAATTGAGTAGCTTTTTTGTGTACTTGTACTTTTTAAACTACTTTTTAAAATGTGTAATTTTACTTTTACTTAAGTACATTTTCGTTCGAGTAATGTACTTCGTTACATTTTACAGCACAAGCGTTACTGAGTAAAAAAACAAACAAAAAAAACCCTCTAGAATTCTTGCCTAGTTAATAAAGAGTTGGTGCGTGCCACTTCTCACTCAAACGATGATGGCTGACATGGAGGCTGACGATGGAGATTCACTTAACTCAGAGGAGATCAACATTAGCTGTTCTTCCTCTAACCCAGTGCACCCCTTGCACATCTAGAGGCATAAAACGCTGATTGTTAAAAAGTAACTTTTTACTTTTACTCAAAGTACATTTTAAATTATTTACTTTTTACTTTTACTTGAGTAGATTTTTTGACTGGTAAATTTACTCGTACTTGAGTACATTTTCAACAGAGTAACAGTACTTGTACTTGAGTACAATATTTTAGTACTCTTTCCACCTCTGTCAATTGGAGTGGGATGAGCCCCAGAGTGGAACAAAGCAGAGCAGAACAGCGCAGAGCGCTCAGGTACAGCATCACCTGGAAAGGCTGACTGTTCAACTTGATCACAAAAAGTGGCAGAAGCCAAAGGCTCCTCCTTCCTAGATGCTCCACCGAAAGGTTCAGAAGATCTTTTATTCCTACAGCTATCAGAATTTTTAACAACAGCACTTTTTAATATTTTATAATGTTGTTGAGATTCTTTGTGTGTTTTTATGATGGACTGTTTTTATTTATTTCTTAGCTCTAATTTATTATGTATATGTCCTGTCTTCCTGTTATGTGTGTTGTGTGTATGACCAGGTGGCGCTCAATTTCCCCTTGGGGATTAATAAAGTCTCTCTCTCTCTCTCTCTCTCTCTCTCTCTCTCTCTCTCACACCTACACACTCTCTCTCTCTCTCTCTCTCTCTCTCTCTCTCTCTCTCTCTCTCTCTCTCTCTCTCTCAACTACAGTACCTCCTGGACAAGGGGCAACGCAACAGATGAGGTGGACACCCGGAACGACCTATGTCCATGAGTGTTTTTTTTAATGGTTTCTATCAGGGCTCACACACTCACTAATGGATCAAAGTGGCTAGTACATGATAAGTTGGTCTTTTCTACCAGCAAAACTGAAATTTCACCAATTTGGCCAGTTGGTTGTTCTTCATTTAGAGCCCTGGTTACTATGATGTTGCATCTCTGTATGCATTTCTGCTCAGCAAAAAAAAATCTACATTTTGTTGAAGGACCAAATGTTAGGAGATTCCCAAACACATGTGATGATGTTGCACATGTTGCTGTATCAAAATGTATCTAAAGGGAAAAGCTTGTTTCATGTTTGAAGTCAAACATCACTGCCCATCTGTATCCATGTCAAGAAGTGTTTTTTTCTGATCCAAACAAAAAACAGTTGACCTTACATTGAGGTTTCAAATCTGCACACACTTTCAGTGTATAGTTTATAGATTGCTTGCTTTATGCATGCAATGTGTAATGCAATGTTTACTTTCCAAACGCATGTTGAACGCATGGCAATGAACACGTGTTGAACTCATGTGATTCTGCTCAGTCAAGTCAATTAGAGACCCTTTTTAAGTTGCATCACAAGGCGTTACAAGGCAGAGCTTTGTTGTCACTAGGAGTGCAAAGGAACTGTCCTTCTGCTCCATGATGCTCTATGCCAGTGTTTCTCAACAGGGGTGCCGGGGCACCCTGGGGTGCCGCAGGCCCCCCTCAGGGGTGCCGCGGAAACGTGGCTGATAAATAAATTATGTAATATGATATATATTTGTCTAAATTAATTAAGTATTGCTTAGTCAGTGGAGTATTTCATCTGCAATTGATGCACAATAAAGTAAATTTAGGTCGGGCTGCAACTTCGAACGTAGGTTGTGTGACATCTCCAAATGTGGTACTTTTCTATAGCCTGGTAAACCAGCGCCACCTGCTGGACGCTGAAAATTTTTCAGCTGCGGGTGGGTCTGGTATCGAACAACTATTCATTTTGAATCTTGCCCTGAATCTGGCAAGATGGTAACTAAACCAATCACAACGCAGAGATGTGTTTTGAATTAACGCGGGCGGGGCAGAGGGTTCTGGGGCGGGGTTTTGAGGGAGTGACGACATAGCAGTGAGACGCTGGGCAGTGGAGAAAGCACAACAAGAAAGATGGCGGCAATGGAACAGCGCTCGTTTGATGCATTGGCATCAGTTTTGGAAGAATTAGACTTGGGGTTTTCGTTAAAACGTGAGCAAGAGGAGGCTCTACGTTCATTCATCTTTAAGAAGGACGTTTTCGCCGTGTTACCGACAGGCTATGGCAAAAGTCTTATCTACCAGTTAACTCCACTGGTAGCCGAAATGATGGGGCTCTTTGAAAACCCGATGGTAGTACCGGTAGTCGTCTCGCCCTTGTTAGCCCTAATGGTAGACCAGGCGAAGGAGGCGAGCAATTTTGGACTCACTGCCATGCAACTGGGCGTCGATAACCCAGCAAACATCAAAATATGTCGTCAGTGCCAGTTGGTCTTCGGAGCAGTCAGGAGGCATGGCTTTTGCTGAACGCGACGTGTTGTCTTCCAAGACAAGGTCCTCGGAGTGGACGAGGTTCACCTCATATAATGGTAAGTGGCATGCTCTTAACAACGTCAGGGTGTGTGTAAAGTATATTCCTAAAAGATGACGGTAATGATTTGGTAAACGCTTCACCCTGTTGCCATTGTAACAGATGGACTGTCGCCCCGGACGTCTCCCTTTTTAATCTCAGTTTACAGTCTTTAATGTTGACTATCTAAACAAAGTCTGTGGTCGTAAGATTGAAGTTTACATGGACGTTGTGCGAGATGAGCGTGGGGCTGATTGACTGGGGAAACGGCTGTGTACGGCGGCTAGAGGAGACACTGCGTCTTAAGTTAAATTTATTACACTTTGGAAATTAGTACACTGCACTTCGACGAGACCAGCATGGCGTCGCACTAAAATAACATCGATGTTATGGAGCTAATAGTGCCATACCGGTGGAGTGATCTACACTAGAATCACACTGATACCGTGTATTCAGACAGTTAATACACCGAGTAAACCAACGAAAGTCAATCGAGCCCCTCGGTGATCTCTCACAACGCACTTGCTCAATTATGTTGAATTAATTGTTCCGGTGATGTGGAAATAACACTAAGAAGCTAGTTAGGACTTAATTGCTTTGTGATTGAAGAATAACGTACTGATTTTCCACAGGGGGAAACGTGAAGGCCTTTAGGTATTGTTTTGGCAAGCTAGGAGAACACATCTGACAGACAAAAAGGTTTCATCAAAGACACACAGACAGGTAAGCTAGTTCTATCATCTGTGGAAAGATGTCTTGGTTGTACTTTATCATAGCCAAATGTTGTGTTTGAGTTAAGGACTGTTCCCCACCCCATCTGAGTTATTGAGGGGTTGGTCTGTGTTAACAATATCCAGCAGTCTATTAGGCCTACAATCTGTTGTCACAAGTTAACACACTGATTGTAATAGGTAGTGTGAATGTTAATGAGGATCATGTCTGTGTGCTTGATCTTAACAATATGCAACTGTACCAGTTCACCAGCGAAAATATAGGCTACTGTTTGTCTGCCAGCTACATTCTTTTTTTTTCTTTTGTGCAAGCTCCTGAAGTAAAGGACCTACACAGGACCTTCATATCAAGGACATTGACTGTGTGGATCTCGAGGTGCAGTTACCCAAAAGTTGCTACCCACGGAATACCAGGTTTTGAGGGATCCTGCCAGAGCAGAGAATCAACAGTAAGTCATATCTTAACTTCACACAAATACACATACAAGGGTGTGCCCAACACACATGTACTTTATAATATATTATTTTCTAAGTAATGAGACAAATTGAGGAATACATATTGACCTGGTTCAGTCAAGTGGAGTTGTTGTCTGTTTCAAGCTACAGGTGTTTGCAAGGCAATTTATTATTTGTCGAAATTAAGGCAAATTTCATACATGTGTGTGACCATTCATCTTGCCACCTGTATTATTTTGTAGTAGGAAGGCAGAAGTCTTATGGCAGTGTGATGCTACAGTAATGCTTACAGTAATTTAAAGAGTATAGTTTACCTTCCTTAAAGCAATGTTGGGATATATGCCTTGCTCAAGGGCACTTTAGGCATGGATGGAGGTGTATGCAGTGGTCAGAGATTTGAGTCAGCAACCCTAGTCTGATCTTAAGACCACCTCACTAATCATTATGCCACACTGCCCACCATGTTAACAAACTACAATATCAAGCCCCCCTTTGCCGGTATTCATGACTCATGATTTTTTCTGTTTGATTTGTTGTTATTGACAGGATACATTGAAGAGGAGACTCCGACATGACCGCCGGCATCTTGTGTTATTCACCCCCACCACTTGTAATACTGAATGCCTGAATTGTTGTTTGCTGCTCAGACTTTGTCACCAGATATGGTCTTCGACATGTTACCCTTAGGTGTGGAAACAGATTGTGACAGTCCAGCAAAATGAGCCAGACAGATAGTAACACTGAAAAAGGACAACGTTGTTCCCATGGCCTCCCACTGCAGAAGACTACAGACGTTCAGTGAAGCACAAACAGCTGTTCCTCTTGTACTTAATAATTTAGTCAGCTGGATTCTAGGTGCCACTAAGGAGCCAACAGTGGATAATTTTGTCAACATTTCAATGGCATACATTAAAAGGGCAGCCTGTAATTGTTTGCCTTGCCTCCATCTTCCTTGCCACCAAGGGGTTGTAGACTGATGCCCTAGTCCTCCTGTTTAGGTACAACCATGCAGTTAGGCCAGTCTATTGAAGCATATACTTAAGCATGACTGTTTGTATGTGTTGTGTATCTAGCAATGGATAAATTACCACATGAATAACTGCATATTCATTATATTGATAATTATAATGGCTTCCATTATTGATTAAAAAGGGATCTACCACCACTTGCATTATTGTTTTGTTATAAATGAAGCACTGTTAGGAATCCAGGAAGACGGATGCCGAGGCACTCAAGGTTGCATTTTTTATTTTATTTTTTTTACTTTATTTGGCTACAATGCCTCAGCATCTGTCTTCCTGGACCAAGTTTGAGAACCCTTGCACTGATGAGCACCAAGAAAAAAAGATAACTACCCAGAAGCAGTCCGACTACCTGCTTGTGTTTGATAATGTTAGGATCCATTTATCCCACTTTAAATGCATGAATATCACTGAAAATTGGAATTGTTTCCTTTTTTTTAAAATGTATATATCATGAAAGGTAACTTGCATTGCCTTTTGAAGCACAGTTTAACAGTTGGACCACTTTGTATAGCCTATATGAACGATCATTATTGATCTTGGATATTATTGATATTGTAGGCCTATTTCTATTTGGGCTCATGTCTTTGCCTTTGGCACCCTCATGCATTATTGTTCTTCAAGATAGAAATTAATCACGGTCATTCTTAACTGTTAAGAATCAATCTGTCTTCCTTAGAGATATTTTAAAAACCTTAGTAGTACAATTTGTGGAACGCAAGAGGACTGATAGCTGTCCAAATCGGCAACGTGATTGGTTTAGCGCGGTCACGTGGTGTATCGTGTCTCCTCATTCAGCTAAGGAAAATATTCCTTCTGTAAACGTCTATACCCTTGGATGTTTTCACGATCCGAACCTCTCTGAAGTGAAACATAGTGTAGCGTTTGGTAGCCAGGGAACACACAGGATGTAGACAGAAGTGTCCGTTTAATGGAGACAGTTGGCCACAGCCACGCCACATAAAAATAATGAACAAGTAGGCCTACACTGCTTACCAGTAACCCAACTGTAGCACAGCTGCTACGTAGATCTCTCACAGTAAACAGAGAGAACTCCCCGCTCCCCTTATTCGAACCCCAACAGTGCCTCGCACCCACCAAACCATAGAACAGAATCCCGATGCGTACACAACTTAAGTAACCCCCCAGACTCGCTACAATAGCTTTGGTCAGTTCATCATCTTATGGGCATCGTGTTCGGATGCTGTGGAGCGAGAATGAACGAAAATTGAGGTGACCTGACGGCCTATAAATACAGGAAGATCTCTTTCAAGTATGTTTAACACCGTGGGCTTCCTCGATGCATGCGAGACGTTCGCTGAAACCGACAAAGCTGAAGTTGAACTTTGGAACAGTTTTGTATAGTGTTGTAGTACACCGGCAACTCTCATGTCTTTTTGGCAAAAGCGACAACTAGTCCGACTCCATCTCAAAACGTTAAAGTTATCCACTAGCCTGATAAACCAGCCTAAATGTATTGGATATCCACGGTCCTGCTCACAGCTTCACTACTTCCCTTGTTTACAGTCCCCTCTCCACCACAGCTGTCTGTCGCGCTTACTACGTCACAGTCAGTTGCGCTGATTGGTCAGAGCGTTGGCCTATTAGCACAGACATGGTTTGAAAGACAACGGGTTGTGCTCATCAACAATGTTCCGTTTTCTCCATTCATCAGAGCCAGACTAAATTAAGGCATCCAATACATTTAGGCTGGTTTATCAGGCTAACTTTTCAAGCTTTTGTGGAATCTGATGCGATGGCATGTTTGCTTCTTGGTTTGGGGTGCCTCGACAATTTTCAGGAATTGAAAGGGCGCCTCGCCTAAAAAAGGTTGAGAAACACTGCTCTATGCAGTCTAGCAAGGCAACTTGAATAGCACGAAATGTCCTGGTCAGGGCTGGATTAATGCACAGGCTAGATATGGCTGCAGCCTAGCCCCTGAAATGTCATTTCAATTCTTTGTATGACCAGTGCATGTCAAGAAATTGACAATAAGTCCGACTTGACTTGACTGATGTTATCCTCTATTACAAGCTTGTAATTACCGTATGACACTGTCTATGTAAATTTGACACGAAATTTGTAGGGCTGTAACGATATACTCAACTCACGATTCGGTTCATATCACGATACTTGACATACGGTTCGATAAACCCACGATTTTAAAAATGTATCTTTTTGATGATCGTTTATATAGGTTACAAGAGGTTACTAATAATGTGTTGCTTTATTTTAGTTTAAAAGTAAAAAATACATTGATAGGAAGCTTGGAGGCACCATCACATCATATCATGAGGTTATTTTCTGGTCTTAATGGGGAGAGAGCGTTGAAAGGGCATATCACGATACTGACTTCTTGTATCACGATACAGTATCATGACTCTGCGTATCACGATTTATCAATTCGACACAATATCGTTACAGCCCTAGAAATTTGGCTTCTGGACGGGCCCACAGCGACAAGTAGCCTAGAGGCCCCCGGACCATCTTAATCCGGCCCTGCATGGGTGTCCCGGTCCAAGGCATGCCGCCTGAATAGGAGTGATGTTGAGGTAGCCGTCATGTTGCCTGAATAGCACTGATGTCGAGTCCCCGTCATGTTGCCTGGATAGGACTGCCTAATTAGTGAAATGGGATAGCAGTGATCATGTTGAGCCAGCGAGCAGAATCAAGTGGTGCTGTGCCAGGCAGTTTTCAAGTCTACAAGCCGCCGCTGGCAATTGTGAGAGGACAGGACAGCCGCCTTTTTTCTGTGTGAATGGCTCCCTCTGTGTGTGTGTGTGTGTGTGTGTGTGTGTGTGTGTGTGTGTGTGTGTGTGTGTGTGTGTGTGTGTGTGTGTGTGTGTGTGTGTGTGTGTGTGTGTGTGTGTGTGTGTGTGTGAGTGCAACGATGAGCCTTTGTGTCTGTGTGTGTGTGTGTGTGTGTGTGTGTGTGTGTGTGTGTGTGTGTGTGTGTGTGTGTGTGTGTGTGTGTGTGTGTGTGTGTGTGTGTGTGTGTGTAAGTGAGAGAGAGAGAGAGTGAGACAGTGTGAGAGAGAGAGAGAGAGAAAGAGAGAGAAAGAGAGAAAGAGAGAGAGAGAGAGAGAGAGAGAGAGAGAGACAGAGAGAGAGAGAGAGAGAGAGAGAGAGAGAGAGAGAGAGAGAGAGATACTGTGGAAGTTTCAAGCGGATCAGCTGTGCCTGTCAAAAGACAAAACCAAAAACAAAAGGCACGTTGATGCGGCTGGTCATTACGTAACTACTCAGAGTCTCATCAAAGCCAACCCATTTGAACTGCCAACATTTTCTACAGACATACACAGTATGTACTTTACTCCACAGGGCAACCATGGCCAAATACTTAGGGAGGTGGTCTTAAGATCAGAAGGTTACAGGTTTGAATCCCACCCTTACAGTACCTCTCCCTATACCTCCACCCATCGCTTAAGTGTCCTTGAGCAAGGCACATAGCTCCACTTGCTTCAGGGGCTGTAAACAATCGAGTGTTCAAACGTTAGTTCTGGCCAGGCCATGGTAGTCAAGAAGCGTGCCGCCTTTCCCCTCACCTCTAATTGATCCAGGTGTATCCCCTTTGCCGATCAGCTTTCCTCTCTAGCGATTGGCCACGCACCGTGGCGCGCCCCTTTAAATTCTACCCCTTTCTCCCTGACGTGTACGCTGCTTGGTTTTTTGCTACCCACCTCCTCCCCATGCTCCACCTTGTCGTGTATGACATGGCAAATTCTTGTCATGTTGCCTGGTTCTGTTCATGGGGGAAATATTTATCTCTCCCTGTCTAGCTGGGGTGAGAATTCCCTAACTGCTAACTCCCTTTTTCATGGTGCTCATGGAAATAGGGGAGCTCCTCTGAACAGAGTCATACCGCCAAATGTAAATCAGAATTTCAATAAAGAAATTGCATTCAGATTCTTCTCTTGTGTTTCTTGACTAAAATGGTTCTGACAGAAATACTTTTGGATACAAGCATCAGCTACACGTAATGCAGTGTGCTGTAAACTTTATTAGTTGGTGGATAACCAATGCATTTGTTTACTAGCTACCGATTTGCTAACCTATCTGTTTTTACGGGAGTGAGCATGCGCCGCTGAACACATTCTACTCAGTGCAGTAGTTAGTCTAGTAAACCCAAACTAACAAGGCAAGTAAGAGGAGCCTACTGGCAACATGAACCCAAATTAGAAAACAAATTGGGATACTCCCTGACCATTAGATGTCAATGTCAGTGGGTAGAGTATCCCTCTAGATACAGTAGAGAGATAACAAAGAAACACTATCTGTATGATATCTCTCTCCGCTCATCAAAATTACATTAGCAGTTCTTATACGTTAACATTAATGTTCTCCAATGCTACATGATGTGCCACTTTCAAACTACCTGAATTGCAAACTTAAGTTATATTATTGCAGCAAATAAACTTAAGAGAAAATGAATCTGACAAGTTGAAGAGGAAATAATTGAGCTGAGGAAAATCGTCTGCATCTGAAAACCTAAGAGATTTAAATTAAACTGTGATTAAAATCATGTAGAAATAGTGGCGAAATGAAAATCAGAAGGAGGGGGCAATGAAACCATGCTGAAGCCAATCTACTGAATCGAATTTAAATTCAATTCAATTCAAACTGAATTCAAATGAAACGCCGGAAACGGAATTGGAATATAACATAATGCTTTGACAGCTTGACCTTTCAACTTGTATCTTCCAAAGACAAGATGTTAGAAACTGTTTATTAGTAGCAACAGTGCATTGTTGGCATTTCCCAGTTTCAAACATAAACATCTCACTGCTGCTTATAAGTTTAGCACTCCCTGCTAACTTTATTATGAGCTTGACACTGAGGTGATTAATGTTCACCTGAATTCAATCCTGAACAACCTAAATCCTCACACCATGAGCTTCAATCAGCCCACAACACAAATGGCAGAGGTATGCCCTGATGAAACAACATTTTTTTTTCTTACGATAGAGATTAGCTAAACAAAAAAAAAGGCCATGAGGTAAATAGAAAATGAAAGTCCTGGGGAGAGCTTTCCTACTTTGCAGTGTGGGTGGAGAGGGGGCTAGATGATTTAGTGGCACATGCCACTCCAAGTGCAGTCACATGACGCTATTCTTGGTTATGGTAGGCTACTGCGGCAGCTACTACGGCCATGTTTGACATTTTTTTAACTGTGCTACTGCCTACACCAAAACTCATTCCCAAACCCAACCTGTCAGTGAACAATGTGTGTCTACCAACCTAAAACATAGCCTTCCTTTGGCATTCCACTTCCGCATGCCACATGCCACTAAACCATCTAACCCCTACTGTGGGGGTGTTTCAAAGCTCTAGCCAACAGCCTTTACTGTGGCCTCCATTTTATTACATACAGTAGGCCTACGTGCTGTGGATTCAGTGAAGGTACTACTGGTAAAATCCATGAGCAGCATTGACAGGGCCATGAGCATGCTGTAAATGTAAAATGAATATTTTATTTGGACTATTTTGTGTTGAAAGTATACTGTTTAACCTAGAGGTGGCCTCTGTTACTGACAAATTATTGTTTTGCATACTTTACACCCCTAATATCTACCACGCCACACTCACTCCTGAAACACATCCAGTACAGCTGCAGCTGGTAGCCATGGTCAACAGGTGGACTGTGTGAAGTCACCTTCATGCAGGAAGACAAAGCCCTGTAGGTTTCAAATGTAGGCCACTGGGTATCTACAGTATTATGCACTGTGTCTGTTTCTGGTATCATCACTGCCAAATTACATTACATTACATTGCATTTGGCAGACGCTTTATAACAAAAGCGACTTTCAAAAGAGGACATAATCATAATCATAGCCAACATTGGCATTATGGAAAT
>NC_085859.1:15364887-15368629 GCF_034702125.1 Engraulis encrasicolus
CTGCCAAATAGGCAGTGGGGTTTATCTTTGTGTTGTTTTTGTGAAAAAGACATAAACATCTTTCTGTTTCTGTTTGTGTGTTGTGGGAATGAAGTTTTTCCAACTTATGTCACAGTATCCATGCAATCCAGAAGAAAAAAAGCCCAAGTTACTGGGAGAAATTAGTTTTACCCTGTGCCCAACAGTGTTTTAATGGGTCTGCAAATGTGTATTGTAGTGACTGTCTGTGTGTGTCATTTGACGACGAAATGAGGTTTTTAGAAGAGAGTGCATTGTTTTGAGACAAGACGTGCATTTTTCAGAGGTAGTGAAGAGTTTGGCCCGTTGTGTGTGAGGTTTGGAGATTTGTGTGTAGAGTTTTGAGAATTCGAAGACCGATTCCGAAAATTGTGTGTAGGCAATCGAGAAAAACTGTAACTGCTCAAATGGTTTTTTAAAACCAGTTGCTATTTTGGTAAAGAGCAAGGAAGTGAGTCATTAAAAACATTAGGTTTGTTTGTTGTGTTAGGTTTTGTAGGTTCGCTTTCAAACCCTTGCTGTTTTATGGTCTTGCATGTGGGCACAGTACGCATGATATGAATACTAGATATAATAGATCAGAGAGAGAGAGAGAGCAAGAAATAGACTAGAGTGAGAAAGATAGAGTGAGAGAGAGACAGAGAGAGAGACAGACAGACAGAGTGAGAGAGAGAGAGAGAGCGAGAGAGAGAGACTAAAACAGAAACTAATGGAGGTCGTATTCGAAGCACTAGACAGAGCAATGACTGCTTCATGCATGAACTGTTACCATCAGACTGTGGCTTCCCAGCAAGCGAAGTGGCCTGACCTTTCATGACACCCTATCCAGTAAGAAAGGGAATGGACATTTTACTGCCATTAAGGAAATATGTGACACATTGCACAATTTTTTTTTAGTCACAGATCTGTTGCACCAAACAGGTGGCCTTCTCAGCAGGCCTGGGAACAGTCCATGGCAGCGGGCAGACTTTTCTGAAACATGACCAGAAAGTAGCCATCGCCCACTCACAGACACACACACACACAGACACACACACACACACACACACACACACACACACACACACACACACACACACACACACACGCGCGCACATACACACACAGACAAAAACACACACACACACACACACACACACACACACACACAAGAATGCGCGCGCACACACACACACAGACAAAAACACACACACATACACACACATACGCGCGCACACACGCACACACAGTCTAAGTACTCGTAGGTCACATCCCATTCACAATAACATTATGGTCTCAAACCTCATCCTGACCTCATCCATGTATTCCAAATCTGAATATAAAGCACAAACATTCACCAACAATAATGAAATTTAGGATAAGTCCAGTACAGTCTGTTTTGTCATACACATACACAGTAGAAGCACTGATAGGTCACATACACCAATAGCAACAATAATCTGGCCACAAGTCTCAATGACCTCATCCATGCAAACCGAATATAAACATAAAAGCAAGAATTTGCATTACGTATTATGTGCAAGCAGTCTATTTTCACTCACACAAGCACACACACACACACACACACACACACACACACACACACACACACACACACACACACACACACACACACACACACACACACACACACACACACACACACACACACACACACACACACACACACACACATCCTATTCACAATCTGGCAACAAACTTCAATGATCTCATCCATGCAAACCTGCAGATCTAAGCCAATCTATGCTTCATTCACCAAAAATATTACAATTTCCATGTACGCTAAGCGCATTACAGTCCATTTTCATTCGGGCAAAATAGGCAATAGAATGACTGTCCGAGCTCAGGACACAGCATCCTGTCTCTCACATGCAATTAGTGGAGGACTCAGCATTTTCGTTCAGGCGTCAGCAGATTAAAAGCAGCTAAAATTGTGCTGCTATGTTTTATTTTTGAGCACGTTGAATGAGGACTAATTGTGGAGAAGGGTCTTAGGGCCTTAGGGTCGATTCCAATCTGCGGACTTCCATCCTCCCTTGCTCACTTGCCTGCTCGTGACCTCATGATGATGTCAGTGACGACAGAAAGTTAATTCAATTCTCATTTGCAATTGGGATGTTGAATGAAAAACAGTCCCCCAAAAGTTGTTGTGGCTAGGCTGACAGCTGGGAAACTTAATTGTTTTTTCCAAGAAGGCGAGGCCAGGAGGCGGGGCGAGGCCACATGCACGAGTGGAGGACGCGAGTGTGCATATTGGAATGCACCCTTAGACTGTGCTACTGAGTCTATGCTAATGCTAATGCTAATACCAATACCAATCCATTTTCATTGGAGCAATGTTGACAAGCGTAGGTATATGTCTTCCACACAGTACCCCATACATCCTCGCCATGGGGCAGCCATGGCTTAATGGTAAGAGCGCTGGCCTTTAGATCAGAGGGTTGCCGGCTCAGATCCCACCCTTACCAGCACCTTCATTCATGGCTGAAGTGCCCTTGAGCAAAGCACTTAACCCCACATCGCTCCAGGGACTGTAACCAATACCCTGTATGTAAATAACTATACAGTATAAGTCACTTTAGCGTCAGCTAAGTGTAATGAACTGTGATGTAATGTAACTGGTTTGGTTTGGTAAACCACATTAGGGAATTAAAGACGATTAAATAAGCTATATTTAATCAATATGCTTTCAAAATACCAGTGTTGTGCTGGACAATTGTCTGGAAAATTTATATTAGACAACACAATGCCGTGGCCATATTTATCCACATTGCCCAGCCCAGGACAAGTAGTGGATGCAGCCTGGGTTGGTTAGATGTACAGTAAACTGGGTGGTTAAATGTTAACTTAGACGTACCGTTAGCGTAGCCTAGGTAGCTAGACTTAACTTTAATTAGTGAAGACTGATCCAGCCCCTGCCAAATTTACATAGACAGTGCCATAATTACTATTATGAGATATATAGAGCTATATTAGGGCTGGGCGATATGGAAAAAAAGCAATATCACGATATGGATTACTTTATATCACGATAACGATATATATCACGATATAGCACAATTACATATGTTTTCAGTTTTTCTCGTTATTTGCTCTTTATTTTTTCATGTCTTTCTTTAAAATGGATATTTTTATCCTTATCTTTATAGTTACATAAACTTATAGTGTGTATTGTGACAACATGAAATGTAATTAAATGATGTTCAATTGTATAAAATTGATAAAAATTACTATCACGATATAAACGATATAGGAGAAAGGTCACGATATACACTTTTATATCACGATAACAATATATATCGTCATATTGCCCAGCCCTAAGCTATACAGAGCTCTACCAACTATACTGAACACAACAGATACCTTTTCCAATATTGCATGTTGTCACAATTCTGCACCTTTTCACTTTGGCCAATCTGGGGCCCCCTGTAGGTTGGGGGCCCCTATAGGCGGCAGCCATATCTAGCCTGTGCATTAATCCGGCCCTGACCGTACCGTACCGCCACTGGGATGTTGTAACAGCCACAACTACCATAGTACTACACCACTGTGACGGTGCACAGGGCCTTCAGTATTACATTACGACTTGGTCATTGCCATTCTTGTAACAGCTAATTTATAACAGAGGTAGTGTCTTGAGGGGTTTTCAGTTTTTCAATGACTTATTACAGCATTCCACTGGTGGAACAGCGTGCTTTATGAGGCTACAGAAGTGGGCCCCCCA
>NC_085859.1:15368729-15383729 GCF_034702125.1 Engraulis encrasicolus
CGGGTTTCGACCTGGGCCAGATGGTGTGGGGCTAGGCTATTTGTGGAGTTTTATTAAAGCTTTGAGCGACATAAGCTGGAAGGATTGTACTGCCATCAGTGGTACATCAATGTTACATCAACCAGGGCTTATATGAACCCCGAGGGGCAGGCTGAGGAACCCACATTTGTAATTCTGGGACATGTTGACAAACGAAATGATGGGTTATTAGGCTTGGTGCTGCTGGATATGTCATTATTCCTGTGGGTAGAGCCACCACTGAAATCAAGCCAATCAAATGATCACCATTAACGGTACTGTGGGTCTAGTTGCAAAAGTGATTGAATGAGAACAAATGCAGTCAGTGTGTATAAATATATTACATTACAATGTAACAAATCATTATTTTTGCACATAATAGTTATCTATAGATTACATGCATACATGTACATTTTCATACAATAGGCCTATATAGGCTGTACACATCAAAAAACAAAGACATCCAGTTGTCCATCCCCACATTATTTGGGCTTAATAATGATTTGATTTAAAACACAGCCCTGGTCGGGTTGTGAGATCACTGTAGCCTACCCCACACCCAAGCCAGTACCTTCTTAAGAGGATCAGTGTCCTGTTACGCAAAGAGAAGGAAAATGGTTCAAACCATAAAGCCATAAGAAAAATTGAGAAGTATCCCGGTTATTACCTAGCAACATTGCTGACAGTGTTGTAGGCCTAAATGAAAGACAAATAAATGTGTGTGTGTGTGTGTGAGAGAGAGATGCCTTGGCAAAATGTATGTAACAGTGAGCTATATATGATTATTTTATGTGTAAATATGTGTGTTATGTCTTGTGGGCAATGTCTTTATCTATGTATGTGTGTATGCTACTTGACACCTTAATTTCCCCCTGGGATCAATAAACTATACTCTACTCTACTCTACTTTCTAAATAAAGCCTAAAATAATGACAGGGAACCTCACAATACACCACACTTAGCTGACGCTTTAATCCAAAGCGATTTACAGTGATTTGGAGGGTATTGGTTACAGTCCCTGGAGCAATGTGGGGTTAGGTGCCTTGCTCAAGGGCACTTCAGCAATGGATGGGGGCATGGGCGTAATTTTAGGGGGGGATGGTGGGGGACATGGTCCATACCACTCTTTTGAGATAAACCTAGCTTGTCGCAAACACTTTTTTCACAAATATATTGCCTAAAAACAGCATATCCGGACAATTTCTCCATTGAAATGTCCCCACCATTTCTCGAGCCAAACCTACACCTTTGGATGGGGGTATAGGGAGAGCTAAGGCTGGGATTTGAACTTGCAACCCTCTGATCTTTGGTCCACCTCCCTAACCGGAATACCACTGCTGCACCATGAAAGAGGGGAAGGGAACGTAAAGCTTGTCTGCCTTTTGAATGCCACGCAAGACTAAATTCAAGATTCAGGAGTTTATTGTGATTGTCAAATAGGCAACGAAAATGTATTTGGCTCACAACACTCAGTATTGGTAGCAGCAGCAAGTTAAGTAAGGGTTGTACATGTAGCTGTTAACCCTTTGAGGAGTACCATCACAAATATGTGATTAGAATTTTGCCCAAATTTTGAGTTCTCATTATGATGTCATAAGGACTTTGCAAGATTTTTAACACCGACTTCTATGGTGAAGCTATAGAGCAGCGGATGTCAAACTCGGGCCCGGCGGCCAAATCTGGCTCGCGGATCCATTTTATTTGGCCCGCGAGATCATTTCAAATGTGTATTACAGTTGGCCCAATACACACCATTTAATGTTTAGCGTAACCACAACTTGAACATGAAAATTTGCTGTGTCACAAGATGTGCAGAGTGCAGACACATTTGAACTGGAACATACAGTATATGGATAGGAAAGAGTGTCTGTGAAATTGAACTATGAGTATGAGGTGCATGCATGCACAATTTTTTTCCATTTTTAAAAATAATTGCCAAGTTCGGCCCGCGACTTTGTTCCAGATTTAGATTTTGGCCCTCGGTCAATTTGAGTTTGACACCCCTGCTATAGAGTGTTCAAGTAAAATTCTAGAAGAACTAGGGAAAGTCCTTACTCATCAAAGGGACCTGCTGGGCATTGCTGCCTGCCGCACCTCCTCCAGTGCCCATGGGTCAGCAAGAGAAATAAGACTTGTGACACAAACATTCAACTTTATTCTATCAATAACAGGCAAACATAGGAAATACACATTCATAAACTACTTGATGAATACAAACGAGGTGCCTTCCTCAACCACCTTAGCAGGTAGCTGTAGCCTTATGCCAGGAGCAGATGTCATCAGGTGGTGTTCCAGTAAAGTAGCTCTACTAAGAAGGGTAGAAGTGACACCGGTGCTTGACCCCTCCCCAACCCCACTCCCCCATCCCACTTTAAGTGCAACAAAGAGTAGGCCTATTACAGTAAGTGTCAAAAACGCTTGCCCCCCCCACACACACACACACACCCACACACACACGAACACAAACATGCATCTTCCAAAGAATAAAGAAATGCTCAGCTCCGCAACACCACTACAATAGGTAGCCCCAATAAAGAATCTAATGTAAATGTTAGGCAGTAGTATTTCTCAGGATATGAGGTATACATAATGACATATGCCAAAACTGAAGAGCTACAAAATGTAAACATTACAATTTGCCCCAACAGCAATTGCCTACCGCCCTCTTGTGGCCATCACAGACAAATATACATTACAGCATCTCTGGTAACCGATCTGCCATGTTTATTACGCCATCTGCTGGTGGCAAAGAGGAACTGATGTGTTGGAGCGCCCATAATCACACTCAGAAGGAGTCCATTGAGTCTCATGGACAACAATGAAACACTTTATTGTGTGTGTGTGTGTGTGTGTGTGTGTGTGTGTGTGTGTGTGTGTGTGTGTGTGTGTGTGTGTGTGTGTGTGTGTGTGTGTGTGTGTGTGTGTGTGTGTGTGTGTGTGTGTGTGTACATGTCCATGTGTGTATGATACAGGAATCTGAAGAAGACATTTAATGGACAAAATGTAATTCTGCCATAGAATAAATTACACACACACACTTGAAGCTATGCTCACCATCAGTTTATCTCTAGTGCAGTGTTTCCCAACCAGGGGTACGTGTACCACTAGGGGTACGCGAGCACACTGTAGGAGGTACTTGGGGAAAAAAATATATTTTTATATCAAATGAATGGAGCAGTCACATAAGGACGGAGAAAGTGATATAGAGCATGAATTAGGGGGTACCCATGGCACAACTAAGAGGTTTAGGGGGTATGTGAGACAAAAAAAGGTTTGGAAACACTGCTCTGGTAGATCATTTCATCATCACCACTTCATCTAGTGTGCTTCCAACAAAGCTACTGTTACTCAGGGGTGAATGGACAGGTGAATATTTTCAGGCACAAACCAGCTTTTGCTTTTACCGATGGATATATGATCCTTTCCCATATTTTTTTTTTATTATTCTGAAGGAGTGATCAAAAGTATATCAGAGACAATTATCACAGTAAAAAGTCATGTACACCACTCACAAACTTTTGTTTACTTTACTACTTTTGCTGTAGTAGGGGCTCCTCTACCCAGGTAGCAAGCACAGTCGGCCCGATTCTGGCTGAATGCCGGCACTGTTGGCTCGGCTGAGAAGAGTGGCTTGGCGTCCTGCCTTTTTTTAAAATATTTTCTACGTCTTGGCCAAAGAGCACCTTCAAATCACCACCAGTTTTACCACTTGAACGCCGCAGCCCTCCAGCCCTCTACTTTTTTTTCCTTCCTGGTTACAGTTGGCATGATGCCACTGTTTTTGAGTTGGCCCGATTGTGGTTGAGAGTCAGCAACGTGTTGTCGGCTATACCAGAGATTCTTTAAATATAGAGATATGCCAACATAATAGGTTTCTATGGGCACCTAACATGACCAGGTTCCGGTCTGCCTTAAAGGGTCATAATGTCGCTAGCATTGAATAGAACATTCCTCAGGTCTGCCTATGTCTGCCTAAAGGGGGATTTCCCCCCCAATAATAGAACCGGAAAACAATAGACCAATGGAACCTCTCTCTCTCTACTCTCTCTGGCTATACTGTAGGTGTCATGGTGGAATGGTAGCACCAACATGGCTGTGCTGTGAACTGTATCTCTCCACACTCTTCACTATGGGTCTTTCTCAAAGCCTAGGCCAGTGTCCTTCCAAGTGTATCAGCCTAATTAGTCACGCCCAGTGATTGGATATTCTGTAGAGTTCACCAAAAAGTATCCAATCACTGGGCGTGACTAATTAGGCTGATACACTTGGAAGGACACTGGCCTAGGCTTTGAGAAAGACCCATAGTTTCTTTTTTTTTGGGAGGGTCTTTATTTTGATAGGACAGTGTGAGACGTGGACAGGAAGCCAATTGGGAGAGAGACTGGGAGGGGTCAGCAAAGGACCCGAGCCGGGAATCGAACCCGGGGCAGCCGCATGGCAGGCGAGTGCCCTATCGGTTGGCCACGGCAGGGCCTCACTTCACTCAGTTTCACCTACCATGCTGTTCGTAGTTGGGGTTCCACTCTTATTCTGATTCTGGTTCAAGGGGAAGTTTGAAGCGATTTTACCTTAGCACCTCCCCTCACTCTTGAATGTATTGGGACACACTTTCACATCCCCCTGCAAATGAGAGTGTCAAAAAACAAAGTGGAAGTGGTTGTCATGGCAGGGTCAAAGATTGCGAAGGCAAAGCAGTTCAAAACATTTGTTGATGATAATGTTACAGCATTACAGGGTGGTTTCGTTTTTTTTTTTTTCAGTGTCTTACACACAATTGTCAGGTTCTCACGCCATCAAAATGAAACACAGTTTTCAATACTTTGTATTAGCACATTTCAAATTGTTTAGCACCACATATTTCAAATGATAATAAAACTTGTGTGTGTATAGGTAGATAACTGTGTGCACTGAAAAAAAGTATCAAAGCTGATAATTAAGGGGCGGGGCCACATGAGGCCCGCCTTCTCCTCACGGAGTGCGGCCCGTACACTCTAAAAAGTACTGTGTCAGAAATGTCACAAAATGTGTGTGCTCAGGGACAACGCATTTGAATGTGTGTGCTCAGGGACAACACATATTGTGTCAATTGTTAGATGAATGTAAGAAAGGAGTAATAATAGTGTAAGAACAAGGAATCAAAGAAATAAAAACTATTTTTGTGTAATATTCAAACCACAGTCCTGGTTTGTGATGAGATTTTGGCTACATTGTAAATTTAACATATATTTACGATAAGAATTATTAATGTACAATATGTTACACAAAATGTGTCAAACACAGCATTTTAACGGAATAATACACATGCTGTGTCATATTCCATACACTATGTGTTAAAATCACCTTCACACAATAAATGTGTCAAAAATGACACATTCCTTCTTAGAGTGTAGAAACATACTAGCAGGCGTTTTTAACTACTACTGAATCAATCTGTTGAAATTATACTGTTGGCCGATAGAATAGACTCATCAGAAAATTTCGACAGTCAGTGAGCAACCAACTGCACCCCGAATCTGTAAGTCAAGGGCAGTCATGGGTACGCGTTTAGGGTGTCAGACCTGTAGCCCAGAGGTTTCCGGTTCAACTCCCAACCCGCCAGGTTGGTGGGGGGAGTAATTAACCAGTGCTCTCCCCCATCCTCCCCCATGCCTGAGGTACCCTGAGCATGGTATCGCTCTGCTCCCTTGGGGCACCATTGGGGGCTTCCCCCTTGCACGGGTGAGGCATAAAATGCAATTTCGTTGTGTACAATGTGCAGTGAACACTTGTTTGCTGTGGAGTGCTGTGTCACAATGACAAAGGGAGTTTCCCGGGTGGGCTATTTTTGCTCTCTTTTGCCGTCCGATGCATGACCATATGACCCCCTGTCCCTCTGATGGAGCGGCGATAAAGACATATGGCCCTCCTTATCATGAAAGTTGCCCATCCCTGCTGTAGAGCAGAGGTGTCAAAAGTAAAAGTAAAAGTACTTTTGTGGTGTAATTACAACACTAGCACATGGCATTAGTTATACCATTTACACCATTGTAACTAATGGGATAGATATACTGTGTTGTTACTGAAAAACACTGAAAACTAAACACAAACTTGATCCAACCAGTGCACAGTTAGCTGATCATAAGACAAGTACACAGGTCTACTGTTTACTCAGATAAGTTGCTTGTGTGAGAAGGAAACTTTTGTTTATTTCTTTTACTTTTACTTTTACTTTTGACACCTCTGCTGTAGAGTAAGATTCTGTACCTAGAGAGGTGTGAAATGAGTGTTAGGGTTTAAACATAGTGCCAGACACAACATTTTTGTGCATAAGGAGTTGACAATTGACTGCACACCTAAAATCCTTTTTTTTTATTCCTATACTTGTCAAGCTTTCGGTCAAAGACCTTCCTCAGGGCAAAAGCACACAAGTGGATTTGGAAAAAAAAAAAAACGGTGAATATTTTGGCCATGCGGTCAAAGGTGTTTGAACAAAGGTGTTAAAGGGATCAGCTGATGCTGCCGCCTTCAACTACTCTAACCAGGAGTGAAATGGTTGCCAGCATGAAGCTAAAATACAAACAGTCACAATGGGGTAGGGGGTTTTTTGTGTGGTCTTTTTTTCCTTTTATTTGATAGGACAGTGTGAGAGGTGGACAGGAAGCAAATTGGGAGAGAGATGGGGAGGGGTCGGCAAAGGACCCGGGCCAGGAACCGAACCCAGGTCAGCCGCATGGCAGTCGAGTGCCCTACCGGTTGGCCACAGCAGAACAGTCAATGGGGTAGCTTGAACTGAAGCATATGTCTGTGGAGAAGTGTGAGGTGTGGACCTCCTGAAGGATGTTGATGGGTTTTTTTTTTGCAATATCTTAAAGCAGAGGTTCCCAAACTTTACCATGACAAGGCCCCCTATATACCGATAGATTCCAGCCAAGGCCCCCCCTATGGGTCGTGCCACCCAGTTTTTTGTGCACCCCCTTTCACAACCATAGTCTAGGCCTGTGAGGCAGTGCCACACTGCATATAAAAGTATTATTTTCTGAGCATGTCTGGACATTACCACTGTTATTACAATAAATCTACCCACAATTTTGAAAGGATAGTGTGAAAATGCATGTTAAGGTCCCAGCGACCCAGTCCTGAGCAAGCCCAGAAATGGGTGAAGCATACGTGCCTGTGGGGATGTGTGAGGTGTGAGGTGTGGGGTTCCTGAGTGGTATGTAATACATTCCCCAGCCTTTGCGTTTTCCGGTCAGTTTTACAGTAAGTAGGTCTCAAGGGTCATTAAGTCTCCTGTCCGTAAATCAGTTGAGAAATAGTACTGTAGTGTACAGAAAAGTAGAATAGAGTACAGTCACAGTATTGATAATGAAGGAATCACATACAGCATGGAATAGCACACTGGCCAACGGCAAGATAGCTCAAACTCAAAGCGACCCCAATCAAAACTGTTCTGTTTCATTTTCCCTCAGTGGTGGATCAAGCTACCAGAGGCTTCAAGACTAGCGCCATCTCTCTCAACCTTCAAGAGGCTGGTAAAGGCTCTTCTCTTTAAGACTGCCTACTGCATTAACAACAGATGCACTAAATTTCTATGCTCTAAACCCTTCTCAAGTGCACTTTATTTCAGTTTGGCTGATAAAAAAGACTGACTTACTAGCCATTTTGACCCATTAGTGAGTGTGTTTGGCTGGTAAAACTAACATTTAGTAACCATTTTGGCTGGTGGTGAAAGAATGCAATGTAATGTAATATGATATAATGTAGTGTTTCATAATGGCGGTGCTACAGCCCCCCGGGGGGGGGGGGGGGGGGTGGGGGGGCGTTGATGTGTGTTGGGGAGCCCTTTTGGGGCGTTGATACAGCTGAGAAGGGTCAGGGCTTTGTTCCCATTGGGGGCATTAGTCTATTTTATTTTTTAATACTAAGGGGCGGGGGGGAGGGGGGGGGGGTCAGGAAGGCTTATGAGGAGGTCAAGGGGGCGTTGGAAGGCTTATGATGAGGTCAAGGAGGCGTTTGTTCAAAAAAGGTTGAGAACCACTGATATAATGTAACGTAAAAGAGTGTGTTGCCAACTTCAGGACCTCTATCAGCCTCCTGAGGAAGTAGCGCCTGCTCTTCCCTTTCCTGTATCAATAGAGCAGAAGAAATAAATAGGCCTAGCATAGATACCCTTTGACCTCATAGCATAGATACCCTTTGACCTCATAGCATAGATACCCTTTGACCTCATAGCATAGATACCCTTTGACCTCATAGCATAGATACCCTTTGACCTCATAGCATAGATACCCTTTGACCTCATAGCATAGATACCCTTTGATTTCATAGCATAGATGCCATTTGACTTCATAGACAGACTTAGAACATAACAAGCAGTAGGCCTACTACAATGCCAAATATTTATTTCTGTTCTCTGCTTGCTAATAGCGAGTTAAAACCAAATCATTCGGAACTGTTTGAGAATATGGCAGCAGATTAAGAGGTGTTGTGAACTTGATACCTCTGTCTATGCCCCTGTGCAGGGACGGAGTGGGAAGAGATTTCCCACCGGGAGAATTTTCCCCTTAGCGGCCCTTTTTACCCCCCCCCAACCACCACCAAAATAAAAATAAAAAATACAACGCGAACAACATGGTTCCCTGACCAAAAAGACAAAAACCACGAAATCTGCAGTCGTAGGCCTACTACATGTGGACATTAGTGTTGTCAAAATATCAACCTGAAGTGGAGAATTGTAGCCTACACTTGATGAAATACACAGCCATCATCACAGTCCAAAGCATTCACCATAGAACATTGCAGGTTAGGCTACATCACACTACTGTTCCATGAAAATATGCACTCCATTGTCATTTTGACAGTTTGTAGGCCTATTGAAATATCGTTTAAGGAAGACAGGATGAGCACGGGCACAAAGTTTTGAGTGTGGGGATTTTTTAGAAGAGTAGGCCATAGCTTACAAAAAGTCTGTCTACATTGTGCAATAATAAACCCACCATGCAGCAACTAAGCCAAACCAAGACTACTTCAAAGCACAACCATAAGTCAAAAAAATTAATAACCAAACGGTGTAGGCCTACCTTAAAACGCTGTCTTCGTCGCAGCAAATGTCTTTGTTTCTTGCAATTACATTTTAATCCACAGTTTAGGCTACACACCCAGCACTGCTCACATCAGAATCTTGTGTGGTAATTACTTTGTTCCATTTCTTCAGGCATTACATAGGCTACATCCTAAATGTGCCACATGTAAATATATGTATGATAATAACATTATTTCGACTGTAAGGAGAAGATATACCGCTAGTTCTAACAAACCAATGCCATCAAAACATGTACAACGTGTTTTCCTGCTTAGCTGCAGTTCACTTCCGTTCCACTTGGTGGAGTCTGTTCGTAACCCAAGTCAATAACCACAGAACAAGTGAATCTGGAGTGGCAGACTGTAAACTGTAACAGTCATGTGGAAATTGGAAAATAAATCACAACTTACTAATATTTCCATCCCTTGGTAACCAATCTAAATATCACAGGTTCTTTAAATACTGAAAACGAAACTATGTTACTAAGATCTAGTAAACTTCCGCGATCTACGGTGTATGAACATTATCAGTAGAGAAGGGGTGTGGCCAATTTACTGTAACACCGTCACTGAGGTATTGCGGTCGGGTAGAGGGTATATATACTGGTGAGTCAACTGCTTTTCAATGGTTTAAAGTGAAACGTAGTTAGTTAGCCTTTGCCATGACATGTAGAATACTTTAGGGCCGGCTAGAAATGTAATGCGGCCGGTATAATATATTTCGCGGCCGCGGCCCACCGGGACAAGTCCCCGATCTCCCGATGGCCACTCCGCGCCTGCCCCTGTGTGTCATAATCATGCATTTCCACCTTCATTGTCTGATGCAACCATTGACAGTAAATAGAATGGACGCCAAATCAACGCTATTTGCCATTCAACGCTTTGAAGCCAGATTTGGGAACATTCCAACTTACATTCCACCTTAGCAACGCCAAACGCAGGTGCTGATTGGACAAAAACAAGACTTCTAACGGTCAATCAAACCATGTTCTGATGCTCATTGGTCAATTTAACTTTTAATATCTCTCTAAAACAAAACATCACCACAAAAAATCACCACCCTGGTAAGTTGGAGAGCAAGGGGACCTACTAGTTGAGCGAAAAAATTATCCCCCTGGAGTGGCATTTAAGGGAGATACAGGGTTTTATGTCTCTCATAGGAATGAATGGGATTTGGCCATTTTTTGGTCTTTTTGGGTCCAACCTTGGCTCCAACTTGGCTTCAACAATGAAATAGAATTTTGGCCTCCATTCTATTTACTCTCAATGGTTGCAACTTCTCACAGTTGTAAACCAAAAGTCGGAGTTACGTAAATCCAGCCTGGACATCATGGCACTCAAGGCCTAGCCAGGCCATGCCCTCCTAATGACACAACACCTTCGGCGCTGCTTCTAGTCAGGTCAAGAGCAATGTAAATATAATTTTTGAGTCCTCAAACTTTGTCAAGAAGCAAACAACCAGTAGCAAACCATACCGTTTGGGAAATGTAAATTGTTATACTCTTGGTCAGACCAAGTCTTGAAGAGATTTGAAAGTCCATGATAATCAGGCAACTCAAGGCAATGATTCATAATGATGAAGTGTTCGGGTGGGGTAGTGACAGTTCCCCAAAACAGCAGCAATAGAGGATGTGTAATTAGGGGACAAACTAACGCAGTGGTTGCCAAACTTTAATGCTGGAAATCCCCTTTTGGACCTAAAATAATTTCACAACCTCCACCCCCTCCTGCTTGCTAAATTCCAAAGAGCATGCTTTTTTGACGAATCCTTTAAGCAGTAAGGATTTTTTCCCAATTCTTCTAGAATTTTACATGAACGTTCTACAGCTCACATAGAGCTCTGTGTTAAAAATCCTGCTGTCCTTATGACATCATAGTGAGAGAACTCAACATTTTTAGCAAAATTGTAATCATATACTGTATGAGACAGTACTCCTCAAAGGGAGCATGTTATTACCTTTTATTAAAATTGCTAAATTTGAATTTGAAGTTCACAGGAGCATTGAATATGGTTACTGACCATACAAGTGAATACGGTTTCTTACCAATCTGTGGAATGGATGTATTATATAAAAGCATTGTGGGCCTACTGTATTCAGAGTGCCTGTGCTGTGACCCCCCTCCAGTATTTCCATGATCCTCCAGGATGATCCCGATCTCCACTTTTGGAAGCGCTGGGCTAATATAGGGTGGATGACGAGAGAAGAGAGAACAGATGTACATGTATGCTCATGATGCGTCAGTCAGATGCAAACGTACTGTCTGTTAAATTATATTACAGTCTTTTCTACTCTGCGGCAAGCATTCACACAATGTCTCGTCGCGCAGCATGAATCTGTGACTGAGGTGTCTATTTCATTTTCAGCGCCTAGCCAGTTGAATGTAGCCTATAGGCCTCTGTGCATCTTGTCCCCATGGTTAGGTAGGCAGACAGCTGCTTGGGGCCCCCAAGCTCCTGGATGGTGAATAACCGCTCGCACTTTGCTACGGTACTGGCAATGTTTTCCCCACATTTTTCAGATTTCGCTTGGGGCCCCCGCTGAACCTAGAGTTTCCTCTGCATATGAAAGGCCCTGAAGGTGTGGCATGTAGATGGATGACGTGTAATCTGTAGATGGATGTGTTTGTGCTCTGAATAGCTAACTAACCTCATTGTCTGAATACCAGCATGCACGTCTTCCCACCGACATCTGCCAAATCTGTAGTTTGTGCAACGTTGCTCAGGTTTTATCAGTTTAGGGAGAGTGCATGCAGTTACCCTAACCCTAACCCTAACCCTGACCCTCACCCTAACCCTACGGTATGTTTGATGTCGGAATAGCGGTATGTCTGAATAGCGTTATGTCTGAATAGCGTTATGTCTGAATAGTGCTTGCCCCCCTTGGCCCATAGATGGACCATTAAAAAAAACAAAAAACTAAAATGGTTTAAACTCCTAATGAATCAATGAAAAATCCGGGTCTAAATATAGGGAAAATATTATTGAACATTTTCTCAAGAGCATGGCCATGACTCTCCACTGGTGGTGATGAAAAATGTTGTCCCTAGTTAGGCTATCATGAAGGTTACCAATCGCTGTGAAGATGTCAAGTGGTCATGCTAAGATATGTTGTGGTTGTGCTAAGGTGTCTTGAGATCGTGCTAATGTAACTGAGGTGTTCCCGCGCAGTCCGTCCCCCTCAGAGCCACAAACTCACCACCTCTTAAGGCCAGATTATAGTTCAGCAACGGCGCCTGTTGGTTACGGTCGCTAACCACTGTTGATGTTATAGATCTGCGCACGAGGTCTCATGTCGTTAGCCACATTTGGCTACATAGCTTCAAGGCTACAGTACAGTAGTCAGACTGCAGGCATTGTGCCGAGAGTGCTAAACTGATGTATTGTTTGTTTGTTACTTACTAATTCAGCCATTGTAGCTTCATTTTTTTACACATACTAAAGAAAGCGTTCGTATTCCACAGAATATTGACAGTTTGGCTCTCGTACACCATAGACATACTCGTAAACTACCAGAGAACTGTGCCGCCACGAGAACAAGGAAGTAGCGAGACGACCAATCACAGCGCCTTTCCTCTGTGACCTTCGGAACCGTCTGTCGCGTAGTCAGGATTTTTTTGAGGCGCGCAACGACTGTTGCAGAACCGCTGCGCGGGGGGGCGTGGTCGCGCACAGACGGCTGCACAGGCTCTGCAACCGTCAGCGCCAATAAGTATAAATTGGCCTTTAGTCAACACATCGGTTTGGGTATGGGAGTCACAGCACGAAACCGCTGGACTAAAGGACCAGTCCGATAGCCCAGCGTAGCAATACACTGTATGAGGCTTTGGGAGGGAGGTTTACTATAACATTCCACGCCACACTCTGCTGCAGTAGTTGGCCTTCGTTACACTAAGATGCTTGTGGTCAAATGCCAAAAGTTTCACTGTCAATCATGCAACCAAAGCAGAGATGGAGAAAGGAGAAGCACAGCGCTCTGTAACCCAATGCTCTGTAACCCACAGCGCTCTGTAACCCAATGCATAGTACTGAGCTACGTCCTGCCACTAAAAGTCAAGTCAAGTGGTCAAGTGGGTTTTATTGTCAATTTCTTTACATGCACTGGTCATACAAAGAATTTGAAATTACATTTCTTGCTTTCCCATACAGACATAGACTAATCTAGGTAAGGACATAGACAGTATAGACATAGACAGTACTTATACATGGACTTACAGTAAGACAGCATGGACATAGACAGTGCTCATACAGACATTTGAAGTGCAAGACTGGACAACAGAAAACTTGTAGAGAACATACATTAAGAGGTAATTGTTGTGCTTTTTTTTTTGCTTTTCCAAAAGAGTCCTTTATAGCGTTCTGACATAGTAGTAGTAGCATTTTGAAGAAAAATAAATATTAAAAAGGTCTATCAAGTACAACGGCAGCAGTATGTCTGTGTGTGTGTCTGTGTTGTGTGTGTGTGTGTGTGTGTGTGTGTGTGTGTGTGTGTGTGTGTGTGTGTGTGTGTGTGTGTGTGTGTGTGTGTGTGTGTGTGTGTGTGTGTGTGTGTGTGTGTGTGTGTGTGTGTGTGGTGTGTTTGTTTAGTGCAGGTAGAAGGTGCGGTGTGCGTCTGTGTGTGTGTTCGGTGTGTCTGTGTGTCTGTGTGTATGTTTGTGTGTGTGGTGTGTGTGTGTGTGTGTGTGTGTGTGTGTGTGTGTGTGTGTGTGTGTGTGTGTGTGTGTGTGTGTGTGTGTCTGTGTGTGTATGTTTGGGTTTAGTGCAGAAAGTGCAGTGTGTGTGTGTGTGTGTGTGTGTGTGTGTGTGTGTGTGTGTGTGTGTGTGCTCGCGTGTGTGTGTGTGTGTGTGTCAGTGTGTGTATGTTTGGGTTTAGTGCAGAAAGTGTGTGTGTGTGTGTGTGTGTGTGTGTGTGTGTGTGTGTGTGTGTGTGTGTGTGTGTGTGTGTGTGTGTGTGTGTGTGCATGTTTTGAGTGCAGGTTGAGAGTTCAGTCACAAATATAGTAGTGCAGGTGGAATGTTCAGTCGCAGATATGGTGGTGGGGGATGGGGGGGGGGGTTGTCAGTGGCCTTGCTGGCTAGAGGCTGACAGTGGAGGGAGAGTGGGTTGAGTGTTCAGTAACTTGATCGCTTGGTGCATTGAGCTGCTTGCCAGCCTGGTGGTACGGGAACGGAGGCGCCTGTACCTCTTTCCAGAGGGCAGGAGGCTGAACAGTTTGTGTGCAGGGTGGCTTGTGTCTTTGATGATCATCAGTGCTTTCCGGGTGAGGCGTGTGCTGTAAATGTCCTGCAGGGAGGGGAGTGGTACTCCAATGATCTTCTTCGCTGTGTTCACAACACGCTGGAGTGTCTTCCTGTTTTTCTCCGTGCAGCTTCCTCCCCACACTGTGATGCAGTTGGACACGACGCTCTCTATGGTTCCTCTGTACAATGTTGTCATGATGGAGGGTGTAGCACTTGCCTTCTTTAGTTTGCGCAAGAAGTAGAGACGCTGATGGGCTTTCTTCGCCTGTGATGTAGTGTTGGTGGTCCAAGAGAGGTCGTCGCTGATGTGCACTCCAAGGAACTTGGTGCGGCTCACTCTCTCCACAGCATCGCCGTCGATGGTCAGTGGTGGCAGTTGTTTTTGGACCCTCTGAAAGTTGACAACAATCTCCTTGGTCTTGTTGATTTTCAGCAGGAGGTTGTTGTCTTTGCACCATGTGGCCAGCAGGTCTACTTCTTCTCTGTAGTGAGTCTCATCGCCCTTGGTGTTAAAAGTGATGCCTGTGTAAGAAAAAGGGAAGGAAAAGTTGACGCAATACAGACCGAATAGCAAACTCGGACTGTAGGCTATAGGTACAAACTGACCAAGGACTTGGGAACAACACTGGAAGTTAGTTTCTCTCTCCTATTCAGTTAGTTGTAGCTGCTGGTTCATTATTGGG
>NC_085859.1:15388729-15403729 GCF_034702125.1 Engraulis encrasicolus
CCCACCCAGCCAGAAGTGGGTGTGGCTGTCTCTCGAACCCCCGGCAGTGAACAGGGACCTCACCAAGATCAACCACCTCTTCAACTTGACCATGAGCTACCGACGGGACGCGGACATCCCCATGCCATACGGGAGAATGGTTCCACGACCACAGAGGATAGACCCACACGGGGAGAAAAAGGTGGCCCCTTTTGGTCTTCTCACACAGAATTATTATATGAACAAAACATTATATGAAGCATACAAAGAACGTAATTGTAGCTTATCATACACATTATCTGTAAATACCATGTACAATTTGTACTTTATTCATACAAGTTTAACCTAATAAGGGCTTCCGCACACCGGCTCCGACAAAGTGCTGAGCACTGCTGGGCAAAAGTTCGATTTCATTGTTTTCAATATAACCCGCACACTGGCACCTATGGCCGCGAACATTCGCCGATGTCGGCTAGCAATTAGAGAAGTATTGACTATCAATGCTATGTTCGTGTGAAATTTGGTTTAGGCCGGCCGCACACTGGCTCCGACAGCACTGCGGCGCACTTTTGCTTCCGACAGAATTCAGACCCCTACCCCCAATGGGCGGCGTCGACAAAATAGAACTTGTCTCTAATTGCTATCCGTCATCGGTGAATGTCCGCAGACATCGGCGCCAGTGTGCGTGGTTCTATTGAAAACAATGGAATCGAATTTTTGAATTCGGAGCCGGTGTGCGGAAGCCCTTAGGGGACATTAGGCCAATGTGCGGCCGGCCTAATTCTGTATCCATCTGTGTTCAAAGGGGGGCACTTTCAGTAAATTTACCAAAAAATGTAGGCCTATATCTGTTCTCACTATCATATAAATGAATTTGTAAAACTTGTAAAAACATGTAAAACTTGTGTATGATTTTGCAATATCCTTTCCATATGGGAAGCCCCTTCACAGTTTCGTCGTTCCCTGGGAGAACCACACGTGCCTGGCCAGCTGGGTCGTCAGCAACTTCAAGCGTCACCACCGGAGGTCTCACGTCTACCTGGAGCTACGCAAACACATTCCCATCAACGTCTACGGCGCGGCGAACAAGAAGCGTCTGGCTACCGATCAACTGCTGCCCACCGTCGGCCGGTGCCACTTCTACCTGGCCTTCGAGAACTCCGTCTCCAGGGACTACATCACGGAGAAGCTGTGGAGGAACAGCTTTCAGGCGGCCAACGTGCCTGTGGTCCTGGGCCCGCCGCGGTCCAACTACGAGGCCTTCGTGCCCCGTGACTCCTTCATCCACGTGGATGACTTTGGCAGCGCCAAGGAGCTGGGCTCCTTTCTGAAGAGGCTGGCCGCCAACAGGACCCACTACGAGTCGTACTTCAGGTGGCGTGAGAAGTACGACGTCCACGTGCCCTCCGACTGGAGGGAGAGGCTATGCCATATCTGCAAACGCTACAACGAGCTACCTCCGTTCAAGGTGTACCACGACTTACATGGCTGGGCCAAGAAGGAATAAAAATGAAACACTCACGAATGGTAAATGGCCTAAATTGACTGCATTTATAATCCCCGTGTAACAGACGCCAACTAGCAGAGTGTCGTGGAACGTTAGCAAACCTCCCTCCCGACGCCTCATACAGTATCAGTAGGCTAGTGCTCCGCTGAGCTATTGGACTGGTCCTTTACGATACTAGGGACACATAGACGCAAATTTGGCCAACATAGACATACACAGGACTGACATTTGCAGACTGACATCAAGTGCACGACCGGACAAGTAACAGTGATGGTCCAATACCAGTAAAGTGATGAAGTAATAAATAATACTGAACATTTAACATTGGTGAGTGACAGTGATGGACCAGTGATAACCAGTAACAATAGTGTAATAAATAATATGTGTGTTCCCTAAAATGACTGTGCATAATGTGCAGCAATTTATGCCCTGAAGCCAAACTGGTGGCCATTATAGACAGGTCATCAGCTGGGAAAATTAGGCCTTTCGTCCTACCGCACTTTTCTCTATGGATTACTGACCAGAAGGCCTATTGGAAGAAATTAAAACATGGGGCCACGTCAATTTTTGCTCAGAATTCAATATGGCCGCCATTTTCCAAAATGACTTGTTTTCATGCATTATTACATTGTACTATAAGGTGATATTCATGAACGATTAACTGCTTTCAGCACTATTATGTCCTATTTCTTTACATACATGTTTACAAAGGTTGACTATACTAAAACAAATGAAAATAAAGTTGGCCACGTTGCAATATCCAAAGGAAAGGGCTGAAAATAATGATTGAAATGCACATACAGAGTCTATGGCTGGGAAAATTAGGCCTATTGTCCTGTCAGGGTTTTCACAGTGGATAACAGACCAGAAGGCCTACTGAAAAAGATTAAAACTTGGGGCCATCTTTGTCCTCCAAAATTCAAAATGTTCTCTGTTTTTCAGAATGGCAGACTTTCACACATTTTTCTCAATACTGTAAGGCCATAATTATCAATAAAGATGACCTACTTTTCAGTTAAATTGTCCTATCTCCTTACAGACGTGAGTATAATGGTTGTCTAGAAAAAGGCATGAATCTTGCCACTTCGAAATATCCAAAGGAATGCTGTCAAATGATTGAATGTTGTCAAATGATGTGCGTTTGTATGTGTATGTGTATGTGTGTGCCTGAGTGCGCTTTTCTCAAGTGTGTGTGGCCAGTGTGCTTCTTTACATACACTGACATAGACACAGTAGTAGACCGGGAGTGTGTGTGTTGTGTGTGTGTGTGTGTGTGTGTGTGTGTGTGTGTGTGTGTGTGTGTGTTGGGGGGGGGGGGGGGGGGTGTTAGGGGGTAAGGTGGGGGGGGGGGGGATTTATGAGGGGGTGAGCGGGCGCAGGGGGCAGAGTGGGGCATGGGGGGCCCGAGTCGGGTTGAATTAGGGGGTGGGAGGGCAAAATAGTATGTGGAGGGATGAGTGAGGTGGTGGGGGGGAATAGTATGGGGGGTTCAGGGGGGCAGAATAGTGTGTGTGTGTGTGTGGGGGGGGGAAGTTGAGTCAGGGGGGGCTGACCTGCCAAACTTTTCACATTGGATGGGGGGTGGGCGAGTATTCTGTGGGGGGAGAATGAGTCGGGGGGGGGTGAGCGTGGGGGGCAGAATAGTGGGGGGTGAGTGAGGGGTGGGGGGGCAGAGTGATATGGGGGGGATGAGTGAGGGGGTTGGGGGACAGAAACCTGTGTGGGGGGGTGGATAGTGTGTGGGGGGAGATGAGTGAGGGGGTGGGGGAGGCAGAATAGTGTGTGGGGGAAAGACACTGTAGAGCAGGGGAAAGATGAGCGGGGGATACGCGCGGGCACACACGCAAGCAAATTTACCCTTGCTTTATGCAAAAAAATGTAGGCCTGAAAAACTTTTGGTCAGTAATCTAATGTGAAAAGTTTGGCAGGTCAATAGCCTTTTTTCAGCAGTCAACTGTGTATGTGTAATTAAATTATTTTCTGACAACAATCCTTTGGATATTTCAAAGGGGCAAGATATATATTTACATCATTCTGTTGCCAACCTTTGTACTCACGTCTGTAGATAGGAAATAGGACAGAATTTCACTGAAAATAGGTTGTCTTTATTGATAATTATGGTCTTATAGTATTGAGAAAAATGTATGAAAGTCTGCCATTCTGAAAAACAGAGAACATTTTGAATTTTGGAGCACATTTCAGATGGCAACCAGCTGTTGAATCTTGTTCAGTAGGCCTTCTGGTCTGTAATCCACTGTGAAAACCCTGACAGGACCTAACATAGGCCTAATTTTCCCAGCCATAGACTCTGTATGTACATTTCAATCATTATTTTCAGCACTTTCCTTTGGATATTGCAAGGTGGTCAACTTTATTAAGCGGGCTTGCGGAGCAAGAGCAGAGCTCTTGCAGAGCAAGGCCCGATTATAGTAATCTCTAAGTCCTGTTAATTATTATTAAGCGGGCTTGCGGAGCAAGGACCATGCAGAGCATGGCCCTTGCAGAGCAAGGCCCGTTTATAGTAATCTCTAAGTCCTGTTTCATTATTTATTTATTATTTATTATTGGTCTTGTGCAGGGCAGCAGTAAAATAGAAAATGGATCTCCTCCTGGGCCTTTCGAGATAGAGACACCGTTCAAACACTAAAACGACCGGCTCGGCTTAGAGATCGCGTATATCAATAGGCTTCTCCGTGTCTCTTGTCGTTTTCCCGTTTTTGGCGATTTTGTGAAAGCCTGGGTCTCCATTGAAAACCATGGTGGAACCTTCATGAACCAAGGTTCCGCCACTCTAGACATTAGAGTGTAGGAGGCTTTTTCGGTCATAAAACATCAACACTTTCACCTAGAAGTTTAGTTGACGCGTTGTTAGCGAGCTCTATGGCATGTCTCCAAATTGTGAAAGTTTCATCTCCCAACTCCCAATACTTTTTAAATGGCAGGTTTGTAAAAAAAACAGGCCTGGCTCTATGGAGAATCCCAGTCTTTTGAAAAGTGCATTTTTCAAGAGATCAGCGCATGTCCCACACGGAGGTCCATTTGTGCCTGAAAAATTTAACCTATAAACTTCATTCAAAGACTGTTAGAGAGATCACAAGCATGACTCCGATCTGTGAAAAGGACACGTGCCAACTCCTTTTAGTTTTTTTACAACGATGTTGTAAAGACAAAAAACTCATTCTCATTTTCTCCCCTGTTAAAGGCTCAATACTAACTGTCAGTTAGTATCAGAACAGGTGCTCCCAATGAAGGATTCCATCTTAACTGCCACTGTCTCAAGATTCTATTCTTAACGAGCAGGTGCGAGCAAGCATTCTAGAAGTCTATTGTTCAGCTCTTCAATGCAATCTAATATAGTCTTGCTGGACTGTGTATGACAGCTAGCTGCTTGGCTTAGTGGTAATGCATGCTGCTGCATTAGGGATATGGAGGTTCAGGGTTCGAATCCCATCCGAAGCCATGTTGATTTTCCAAATTATATCATGTGCAGCGTTCCTTGGCCGACTTAAAACGCCATGTATATCATTTAGTATGGATGGCAAATGTGCTGAATTACAGATATTGAGGTTGGGGGTTCGAAACCCAGTCAAAGCCATGTTGATTTTCTAAATTATATCATATGCAGTGTTCCTTGGCCAACTTAAAATGCCATGTATGTCATTTAGTATGCATGGCAAATGTGCTGGATTACAGATATGGAGGTTGGGGGTTCGAATCCCAGTCAAAGCCATGTTGATTTTCTAAATTATATCATATGCAGCGTTCCTTGGCCGACTTAAAATGCCATGTATATCATTTAGTATGCATGGCAAATGTGCTGGATTACAGATATGGAGGTTGGGGGTTCGAATCCCAGTCAAAGCCATGTTGATTTTCTAAATTATATCATATGCAGCGTTCCTTGGCCGACTTAAAATGCCATGTATATCATTTAGTATGGATGGCAAATGTGCTGAATTACAGATATTGAGGTTGGGGGTTCGAAACCCAATCAAAGCCATGTTGATTTTCAAAATTATATCATATGCAGTGTTCCTTGGCCAACTTAAAATGCCATGTATGTCATTTAGTATGCATGGCAAATGTGCTGGATTACAGATATGAAGGTTGGGGGTTCGAATCCCAGTCAAAGCCATGTTGATTTTCAAAATGATATCATATGCAGTGTTCCTTGGCCAACTTAAAATGCCATGTATGTCATTTAGTATGAATGGCAAATGTGCTGAATTAGGGATATGGGGGTTGGAGGTTCGAACCCCAGTCGAAGCCATGTTGATTTTCAAAATGATATCATATGCAGTGTTCCTTAGCCAAATTGAAATATCATGTATTGTATGTCATTTAATATCAATGGCAAAGGGGTTGGATTACAGATATGGAGGTTGTGAGTTCGAATCCCGCTCGAAGCCATGTTGATTTTCAAAATTATATCATATGCAGTGTTCCTTAGCCAACTTAAAATACCATGTATGTCATTTAGTATATCCCCAAAACGCAGAGCTACAACACTTTCAAGATGGCTGAATCCAAGATGGCTGAATTGTTTGGCCCATAACTTCTGACTGGGTGGATGGAGTTTTTCCAAGATTTCTTTTAGCTTTGTTTTCTCAATAGTACTTTGTTTCATCTCTGCCCCCAAAGGCAAGCCCGCTTCCAGCATTTTCTGTGAGAATGCATTTCTAGTTTATTATTGGTTCTCTTGTGCAGGGGCAGCAAAAATAGAAAATGGATATCCTCCTAGGCCTTTCGAGATAGAGACACCGTTCAAACACTAAAACGACCGGCTCGGCTTAGAGATCGCGTATATTAATAGGCTTTTCCGTGTCTCTTGTCGTTTTCCCCCCCGTTTTTGGCGATTTTGTGAAAGCCTGGGTCTCCATTGAAAACCATGGTGGAACCTTCATGAACGACAGTTCCGCCACTCTAGAGATTAGAGTGTAGGAGGCTTTTTCGGTCATAAAACATCAACACTTTCACCTAGAAATTTAGTTGACGCGTTGTTAGCGAGCTCTATGGCATGTCTCCAAATTGTGAAAGTTTCATCTCCCAACTCCCAATACTTTTTAAATGGCAGGTTTGTAAAAAAAACAGGCCTGGCTCTATGGAGAATCCCAGTCTTTTGAAAAGTGCCTTTTTCAAGAGATCAGCGCATGTCCCACACGGAGGTCCATTTGTGCCTGAAAATTTTAACCTATAAACTTCATTCAAAGACTGTTAGAGAGATCACAAGCATGACTCCGATCTGTGAAAAGGACACGTGCCAACTCCTTTTAGTTTTTTTACAACGATGTTGTAAAGACAAAAAACTCATTCTCATTTTCTCCCCTGTTAAAGGCTCAATACTAACTGTCTTTCAGTCAATCACAACAGGTGCAGCCAGTGAAGGATTCCATTTCAACTGTCACTGTCTCAAGATTCCATTCTTAACGAGCAGGTGCGAGCAAGCATTCTAGAAGCCTATTGTTCAGCTCTGCAATGCAATGTAATATAGTCTTGCTGGACTATGCATGATAATTAGCTGCTTGGCTTAGTGGTAATGCATGCTGCTGCATCAGAGATATGGAGGTTGAGGGTTCGAAACCCACACGAAGCCATGTTGATTTTCTAAATTATATCATATGCAGCGTTCCTTGGCCGACTTAAAATGCCATGTATATCATTTAGTATGTATGGCAAATGTGCTGAATTACAGATATTGAGGTTGGGGGTTCGAAACCCAGTCAAAGCCATGTTGATTTTCAAAATTACATCATATGCAGTGTTCCTTGGCCAACTTAAAATGCCATGTATGTCATTTAGTATGCATGGCAAATGTGCTGGATTACAGATATGGAGGTTGGGGGTTCGAATCCCAGTCAAAGCCATGTTGATTTTCTAAATTATATCATATGCAGCGTTCCTTGGCCGACTTAAAATGCCATGTATATCATTTAGTATGCATGGCAAATGTCCTGGATTACAGATATGGAGGTTGGGGGTTCGAATCCCAGTCAAAGCCATGTTGATTTTCTAAATTATATCATATGCAGCGTTCCTTGGTCGACTTAAAATGCCATGTATATCATTTAGTATGGATGGCAAATGTGCTGGATTACAGATATGAAGGTTGGGGGTTCGAATCCCAGTCAAAGCCATGTTGATTTTCAAAATGATATCATATGCAGTGTTCCTTGGCCAACTTAAAATGCCATGTATGTCATTTAGTATGAATGGCAAATGTGCTGAATTAGGGATATGGGGGTTGGAGGTTCGAACCCCAGTCGAAGCCATGTTGATTTTCAAAATGATATCATATGCAGTGTTCCTTAGCCAACTTCAAATATCATGTATTGTATGTCATTTAATATCAATGGCAAAGGGGTTGGATTACAGATATGGAGGTTGTGAGTTCGAATCCCGCTCGAAGCCATGTTGATTTTCAAAATTATATCATATGCAGTGTTCCTTAGCGAACTTAAAATACCATGTATGTCATTTAGTATATCCCCAAAACGCAGAGCTACAACACTTTCAAGATGGCTGAATCCAAGATGGCTGAATTGTTTGGCCCATAACTTCTGACTGGGTGGATGGAGTTTTTCCAAGATTTCTTTTAGCTTTGTTTTCTCAATAGTACTTTGTTTCATCTCTGCCCCAAAAGGCAAGCCCGCTTCCAGCATTTTCTGTGAGAATGCATTTCTAGTTTTCCTTTGTTTTAGTTTAGTCAACCTTTGTAAACATGTATGTAAGGAAATAGGACAGAATAGTGCTGAAAGTAGTTAATAGTTCATGAATATCACCTTATAGTACAATGTAATAATGCATGAAAACAAGTCATTTTGGAAAATGGTGGCCATTTTGAATTCTGAGCAAAAATTGACGTGGCCCCATGTTTTAATTTCTTCCAATAGGGCTTCTGGTCATTAACCCACAGAGAAAAGTGCGGTAGGACGAAAGGCCTAATTTTCCCAGCTGATGACCTGTCTATTAGTGCACCAAAACATTCGCTTAGGGCATATGTGGGCAAACTCATCCCCGGGGGCCACATGCGGCCCGCTCAGCCATTTCATGCAGCCCTCAGAGCCTTTCCAAGGGGAAAAATGTAGATTCATATGGTCATTCATTCTTAAATTGGCTACCTAAAACAAGGGTCTTGGAAATCTAAGACTACTAAAGTCTACATTTAGATACAATTAGTAGGAATGGCATAACTGACAATGGTGTAATTATGTTAGCGTACACCATTTCTTATTATTGGCACGGTCAACTTTCTAAACCCAATGCGGCCCTTGGGCCAAAACAATTGCTTAGGGGGTGTGTGCAGGGCCGCTGGCAGCTTTGGCGGGGCCTGGGACAAAAACACCTGAAAGGGCCCCAAACCCAATCAATACAACGTAATGAGGATCCAGTTCTGGGCCCCCTCTCTCCCTGGGCCCGGGACAAGTGACCCCTTTGTCCTCCCCCTGTCGGCTTCCCTCGGTGCGTGAACAACACTGAAATGTACAAGGGTTTGCGCAAGGGAAAAAGATTGGGAACCGCTGACATAGACCTACTGTACTGTAGATGCCTTTGTGGCAAGTAAAGACACTTACAGTTACTTATAGACGGTGGGCTAGATTTCGTAGCTCCTTTAGAAAACGAGTTTCGTTCTCACTCTCGAGTGGCAACTTGATTTTTCTAATATGACCTCCTGACAATATATAAAGCAATATTCTGGCTGTTGCCACGCTGAAAAGTTGCACGTTGATATTAAAAAATAACGAAATTAAAAAAGACTGGGGGTGACGTCACATAATGCACAGTCAATGGGAAGTCTCCGCCCCTCAAAGTTGAAAAGGGAATATTTATCCGCATATCGGGCTTTTTTCATAGGCAGATAATTCACCTAATCATTGAAACAAGGTAGGCATTTCATTCCTGACCATTTTCCTGTTACTGGAAAAAATAACACAGCTTGCATTTCTTTACTGACACGTAGTTTTTTGGCGAATTGATCTACCCCAGTCACCTCATTGCTCTATTGCTTTGAGGGAACAGACCTGTCCTCTTTTTGACATTTATCTCTCGTTGCCCAATGATGGTCAGACAGTCGAACACTAACAGCGAAAAAGAGCACTTCTGAAAGTTTGAGAAAAATATATTTTTTTGCATGTACACAACAAGTGAGCCCACTTACCCCCCAACTTGTAACTTTTTGCCATGAAATCTGACGGTTCCGGGTAGCATGCACGCGCTAACTGTATTCTGCCTCGTTGACTTTGCATTGACGTGACGTCACTCGATCGGCTATTATTTGTTGTCATTTTTATAAATCAATGTGCAAGTTTTGAGGATGGCAACAGCCAAAATATTGATTAATGGGTTGTCAGGGGGTTATATAAGCAAAAATAAAGTTGCCACTCGTTAACACCAACGAACTGACAAGATATGAGACTGGGCCCACCACCTATTACTGTAGGAGGAGCCAGAGTTTAGATGTACTGTAAGCAACTGGATTTCCTCTTTGTGCTTGAATATGTTTCGCTCCTCACATCTAAGGAGCATCCTCAGTTCTGCTGAGGCAGCGATCCAATGGTTTGGAGATAATAAAGTCAAAAAAAAGAAAAACACGCACATCTGTCTCAAAAAGATTTGGTTCAGGACTAGCAAAAATCACATGAAAACTGAAAGAAAAGTCTTCGACACCAAGCTCCCGTTTCTCTTATTTTAATGTGACGTTTCGGGCAGCATTCCCTCCATCAGACATTGGAGATAATAAAGGCCTGATAGAAGAAGAAAACCCTGAGGCTGGAACTTAAACTCTTTTTGAAATAAGCAAAGCCTATAGACCAGGGCTATTCAAATGGCAGCCCTGGGACCAGATGCGGCCCTTGGACAGCAAGGTTCTGGCCCCCCACAAGCCCCTTGAAATACAGAATCGTTTTTCGGAATTTAGAGATAAAAGTACGGGTTCCGTATCGAGCTGAAACTGACGTTAAAATGCAGGAAACTACATCTAACAAATACAAAACTTTCGGGTGGAGGTCCCCCAAGACCCCCCACCTCAATGAAGTGTCCCGTATTTTTTTCATTGACAGTCGGCAGCCGTAATACATACACGTATGTATAGTTCGGCCCCTTTGCTGGGAGGGATTTGAAAAATTGGCCCTCGTTGACACTTAATTCAATATCCCTGGTTGAGACCCATTGGTCTATAATATAGACCAATGGTTCTCAACCTTTTTTGAACAAATGCCCCCTTGACCTCATCATAAGCCTGACAACGTCCCCTTAGAATTAAAAAATAAAATAGACTAATGCTCCCCAATGGGAATTAAGCATCGCCCCCTCTCAGCTGTGTCCTTCTCAACTATAGACTAAATGAAGATTTGCTTTGCAAAATGAAGCATTCACCATTTTTGACTTTTGCATTTTACTATTGGAAATAGTAGAGAGTACAGTAGAGTATCATTTATTAATCCCGCACGGCGCCAATTGTCTGGGGTTCACATGAGAAAGTGCACAAAGATGACGCTGCATGCCTGGAAGAGATCGTGACACAGCCTAATTTCACAACATCAAGACCTTATACAGTACTAGCCAAGGAAGACTGTGTGGTACTGTAGCCCAGTGGTTCCCAACCTATGGGTCGGGACCCACCTTATGGGTCGCCAAAGATCCACAGGGGGTCGCGGAGCCCTCTTGATTTTAAGGGGTTTCATTTGAAATATATATATCCTAGCTATATTGAACATTTATTCTATATTTGACCAAAGACGAATTGAGGAATAAAATAACTAAAATTAGTTTTCGCAGGAAACAGAGGGCATCTTGTTACGGCGTCTCGTGTGGGCGCTCCGTGGTTGGGTCACCAAAGCTTACAATAGTAAAAACATGGGTCCCTTAAGAAAAAGGTTGGGAAACACTGCTGTAGCCTACAGTAAGTATGATCAAATCTTAGTCATAGTCATAGCATCTGGCACATGTTTCCACATTGCACCACAGGTGAACAAACTTAAGATGTTCAGGCCTCGTCTTCTTCCCCTTTTCTATCTGCCAGGAGGGTTGCATGCAGGGCTGGACAGGCCATCTACCATACCGGGCATTTCGTGGTGGGCACCGCATCCTCTTGGGCCCCTATTTGCAGAAATGTTCATATATATATATATATATATATATATATATATATATATATATATATATTTTTAAACATTTATGAAAATATGGCCCACGAGGGTGCGGGGTCCACCGGTGAGTCAGTTCTGTGCCAAGGGGCCCCTTTAAGCCAAAAGTGCCCGGGCCCTATTTCTCCTCCATTACAGCCCTGGTTGGATGAGCTGTGAGTAGCAAATTAGTAGTGTAGGCTACACATGATGCATAAATAAATGATAAACCTATATTTCGGAGACATTTTACTGATGTGATTTAATTTTAAGATTGTGTATCCTTGATCAGTAAACCGATTATGTGTATATTTCACCACAACATATGAGTAGTTTACTATGAAAATGGGAAATATACTACTGTATGTCATTTACAGGCATCTCAGAGTTTGACATGCACAAATTGGTAACATTGCAGGACGGCTTTGTCATTGTCATTGTTTTAAACAGATCATTATTACCTGCCAAAGGAAAAGCATCCTTTTCAGTAGTTATATTGTGTATGTTTTTTCAGTTATGATAGTGAAGACAGGCTGAAGAGTTATTCATAGACTGTGAGAGTGTACCTGTGAAGTGTACTTGAACGTGTCACAACTTCATTTCATTAGTAACTTCACACCAGCAGAAGGTAATAGAAACTCCCATTCAATTCACCCTCTTAAAGAGCTAGAAATGGTCAAAAAAATATTGCACTGTTTATGATGGTGGCCAGAGGGATTGCAACTATGTTGCACATTGAAACTTTGCTGCCTATTGCCAAAATTTCATGACTATTTACGAAATAATTAGGCCTAACTAATATTTATTTACTAGTATGACCAAAGTATAGTGCATCTGCTAAAATGTCTGCAGACATGGAGAAGATCCACCTTTTCGTGCATGAAAATTGCACTTTTCCCAGTCATAATGAATACTTAGAATTTGATGGTGGTGTTTCATATTCAGGAAAAAGGTAACATTTGTGAATGGGCAGCATGAATTCAGGAATGCAACTGCTGAACATTTTACACAGTGCACCTTTAATGTCCAGGGCAGGCTGAAAAGAATACACATCACCCAACAAGAAATCAAGGTAATATAAATATTTATTTAAGCTTTTATCATCAAATAATAACCAGGGTTTTTTACATGCACGTGAAATAGACCATCCATCCATGTCATTTGGATTGCACACCCCTTTTGGTAGTCACAGAGACTAGGGAGGTGTTTTGGCTAGGGAGGAGTTTTGGAGCTTACTGTACTAAGTACAAGTGTACTGGGGTCATGGATTGGATATAGCATCTGATTTAGAAATAGGCTACTCCACAGCAGAGAGTATATTAGGGGTCACAAACTCATAGAGAAACTCCCTTACAAATCAAAAAACAAAACAATCCTGACATAGGTGCCCTTCTTCCGGGGGATGGTTGAAAAAAGTAAACTCTATTTCTATTTCTCGACCTGGTGAATGACCACTCCCGAACTTAGCGAGATGCTGGGCACCAGCTCTTGCCACCAAATAGTTCAGAATGGGATCTGTATTGGTGGTACACTTACATGTTCCTTTGCAATATTTCGAGCAACATGATTACAAGAACTTGGGGAAACTTCAACTACTTTCCAACTCCTTATGGTTTTCATGCTGTTGACATGTAGTGCAATGTTCTAGGTTCCATCGCCTGTTACTGTTATGACAGCTCCGATGACATTTTACGATATACAGTAGCCTACCGTAAATGATATACAGTATGTTATTGGCTAACATTAGATTATGATGATGTTCTTTTGATGGCTTTTTCTTTTTGGTTGTGGTAAGGCCCAGGGTGCATCCCAGAATTACCACGGGCCTTGATCTGGACATGGAGTATTTAAAAAAAAAAAAAGTCAGTAGTCATTCACTGCAATTTCTGCCCATATCATATCTCAAATCTTCCTACCTATTTAGTAATCGACAGGGTAAGAAATGACTGAAAAAGGCATACATTTCTTCTTGAAAAAAGAAAGATAATAATCTTTTCTGCACTACAAAGTTCCCATGTACTGCAGCTAAAGGGCTGTGTTTGTTATGAGAATGGGAGGGGGGCTGCTAACAGTTTTAGCCCAGCCAGGGGCAGGGGGCAGGGGCAACGCCATCAAAACATATAATGCAACGAGGTCCCAATTCTGGGAAATGATCCCTTTCAAAGTGATCCATTTGCACCTCACCACCCCACCCCCGTTAGCTTTCCTGATGATGGGTACCATTTACAGTATATGATGGTGGACTATGGAACTTATTTGCCGCATACCATTGCAGCAACAAAAAACCCCCCAAAAAACCCCAAAAACAAATCTATGGTTCTGGAACATTCAGTACTTCCTCTCTGCTCTACATTCCACAGCAGGAATGAGAAGATATGAATCTAGCTCACTTTTCAGTTTTCAGTGTGCATATTACCAATAGGGGGTACGCTGAAAACCAGTCAATCAATCAGGAAATACAAACAAGCTACTGGCAGCAGGCTTCAACCTCAAACACACATTAGAGGAGAAAAAAAGAAAACAAAACAGAACGAAAGAAAGAAATAAAATAAATGAAGTGGGTCATTTGGTAACAACGACAATCAAAAGATACATGGTAGGTATGTTATGGTAGATATATCTGTGCAAATGCATCTATCAATGATGTCTCTTTCTATGTACAGCTTAACAGATTATTTACAGGTACAGAGCATCACAAATAAAAGTCTGGAAACGAGCTATTCTTCAAGGGAGATCATAGACGCTGTGTGTGTGTGTGTGTGTTTTCCTAGACAGTTAGTGTTCCTTCATTGACCTAGAAAAAGGATTCCCGGGAGTACACCATTCAAAGCTATGGGATCCTCCAGGAGGCATCTCGTATGCAAAAAGTTTCATACACAAGTCGGGTGCAAAACCATAATGCATATAGACTTCTGCAGTCATAACACAGCTTTTGTCAAGTCATGCATAGAGGTACCATACTGACAATACAATGGCTACATAATATAATTTTTTAAGGTTTGCTTCCTTCATATGCACATATATTAAAACAAACATCATAAGATCACGACAGGTGCTTTCCCTATCCTTTAAAAAAATACCATCACCAAACTACATTTGGTTAAAAGGAAAAATCCAAAGAAATTCAGATTAGATTAGATTATCATCATTATCAAGTGGTACGTAGATCTCTGTACACTGATCCAATGAGTTCTGTTCTGACAGGCAAGCAAAACAGTCTACCCAACACCCCTTCAACGGCTGGTTTGATATGTTTTCAGTTTGTCAAGTAGAAGTATTAACCATAACCACAAAGAGGAGAGGTTATGGGAATCGTGGGAATTGTTATGGACCCCATTTCTCAAAGGCATCATTGACAAAACAGTTAGTAACTTACCAGGGGCCTATACTAAG
>NC_085859.1:15406229-15448729 GCF_034702125.1 Engraulis encrasicolus
AGGTGAGGAGAGGAGAGGAGAGGAGATAAAGGAAAGAAGAGAAGAGAAGAGATATATGAGAAGAGAAGAGAAGAGAAGAGAAGAGAAGAAATTGTTAATTAGTGAATTAGATCATGTGAGAAAGTGGTCTGCATCAATAATATTTTAATACTTTACAAAAAATTCAAAAATTCGAATGAGGTCCTCTGCAGCCTCTGGTGAATCAGTCGTCACAGTCAGATGCGTCAGAGGAGGAGAGAGCACATGACCATCAAGTTTTTGAGAGCAATTGCTCATTCAACCCCAGGAATTGAGGTCTTCGGGTGCATGGAACCAGTTTTTCTTCTGTTTAAAAGTAAAAAGCCACACTCTGAAATACAGATCATAATATTGGTCAGAGTACGTATATTGAAATTGACCGGAATTCTTCTTTATGATGCTAAGAGAGCTGAAGAGGCCGAAGCGCTTGTCATGCTTTCAAACTTAAACCACTCATAACATTTACAGATTTACACATTTGAGAGTATGGCTTTTCACTATGGCCATTAGTGAGTCACGTTACATTAGTCACCGAATATGCCGGAGGATAGGGAAGAGAGATGACTGGACACTGGATAGGGAAGAGAGATGACTGGACACTGGTGAATCACAGTTATCAGTGGCCGTGCCAGCAAGTGCACGCGAGGCCGCTAGCCAGCCACGCACGGCATCACGCACACATGCTGACGCTAACCTGTGGCTACTACACGCTAGCCAGCCACGCACGGCATCACGCACACATGGAGTGCGTTACAATATGCGACCTTGCCTCCCCCACTTGGGCTTGTTTCCTCGTACCAGGAAGTAATACGTCATGATGACATCACTGACAACAGCATAACATATCAGAGGCTCAATTCGAAACGGGAGGCAGTGACTCGATGACTCTCCTCCTACATGAACAGGTCACTGATCAGATAGGTGAAGTTAGCTGATGAGGCAGCCGTTACGAACGGCACTAGCGAGTGCGCTGCCTTGTGCATTTGATGTTACAACGATTCTATGGCGGGAGTTACGTTCATCACGTTAGCGCTTAGCTTACGCATGCTATTTGAACGATGAATGATCGTCAGACGGCGAAATCGTACAATAGGCTATAAATAGATCTAGCGACAGCATATTTAGATACTACAATGCTGATTTATGCATTCGATTTTCAATAACTACATACATAAGTGTCAGAATAAAGAGTATGATAAGGTAGTAGCCATGTTTGTTTTCCAGGTTTCCGGTTGAGAGGGAGGGGGCGCACAGCATGTTGGGTACCAAGGCAGCGAAGTCAGCATCTGATTCTGACCTCAAATATCCCCGTTACGCCCACAAATGCAGTCAACTGCCGAGGGAGGAAATAAAGCAATTTTTCGTTTCGATCCACACTTCATGACTCGATGTCCAGTTAGCTCACTGGAAAGACAGCTGCCTTCCCTGTTTCGAACGGACCCAGAGACTTGCAAAAGCTCTAAAGTCATTTTCTCATTTGCAATAGGGATGGTGAATGAAAAACAGTGCCCCCAAAAGTTGTTGTGGCTAGGCTGACAGCTGGGAAACTTTATTGTTTTCTCCACAGAGGAGGGGCCAGGGGGCGGGGCGAGGCGAGGCCACAAGCACAAGTGGAGGACTCAAGGTTGCATATTGTAACGCACCCATACTGACGGTAACCTATGGCTACTACACGTTAGCCAGCCATGCACGGCATCACTCACACATGCTAACGCTAACCTGTGGCTGTTATCCATCCTGTGCATACAATGTGACTTTCACAAGACTTCCTTGGTGTTTTAATAGCGCAGAGCCTATAACCTTACGGTCACCAAAATTGTAATGGCTATGTCTTAATCTGTTACTTACTCCCGGGCCCAGGGAGATTGGGGGCCCATAATTGGGTCTTCATTACATTGACTGTATTAGCCGTCAGCGGCCCTGTGCGTACGTAGCTATGATGTACACTAGTTGAGTATTTTCAGCAAATAGTGAATAGGCCCGCCGGTGACCCCATCTGCAGTAAGAGGCTACGATGGAGTAGCAATCATGGTGCAAGTAGCAAGTGGCAATCATGGTGGAGTCAAGAAGGCATGGTAACACATCAACGGCTCCTTCAGCATGCCTGGACTACAGTGCACCTGGACTATGACGTGATCTGATCAGGACACACAATCACGCACACAGACACACACTCAGATACAATCACACACAATCACACACACACAGGCAGGCACACACACACACACACACACACACACACACACACAATCATACGAACACACACACACACACACACACACACACACACACACACACACACACACACCACACACACCACACACACTCACACACACTCCACACCCACACTCCACACACACACACACACACACACACACACACACACACACACACACACACACACACACACAGACAGACAGACAGACAGACAGACACACACACACACACAAAGAGACACACATGTACACACACACAAACACGCACATGCACACACACATTGCACACACACACTGATTGAAAGAGAGGGTAGAGGAGTACTGCAACTCACCGGGGCCAGTCCTGGGCACTCGTAGACTGTGAAGTCGCCGTCTTCATTCTCTTCGTCTGAAGTGGCTCCAGACTCTGGCATCTTCGCCTCGTCCCTGTGCCTGATGGGGACACAACAAGGAACAATCAGAGGTGAATATTCGACACAGCAAAAGCAAACACTCACGCTCTCTTACACACTCACATATTGTACTCTCTCTTACACACGCATTCACATGCACACACTCAAAGATGTGCACACACAAACACAAACAAACATGCACACAAACATGCACACGTGCACACACACACACACTCTTTCTCTTACATACACACGCACATGCAAACACACAAACGTGCGCACACATGCATGTACCACAACAGTTCCACTCAATCTGCTGCCAAGTCAATCATTCACTAACATTTGTAGATGTTTTATTGGCACTTAATAGCACATAAGTCTTTGTGTCTCACAATACTAAGAAACAAAAGATTTAGTCACAAGACCAGCAAGATGCTAAGATTCAAATAACAAAGGACAAAATGGACATTTCCTTGTGCACACACATATCCTTGTCTGTCTTCTATTTAACCTTTGTACTTTGTTATTTCTATGTTGATATTGACCATTGTGTCTGTTACAAGTACAGAATTGAATAGAGAAAACGTAGTGACTGATGGGTGGTAAATTGGATTTCGGAGTTCGTTTAGGGGTTTTGCTACAAAATCAATTCCCACTCTAAACTCAACCTGACCACTCTGAACTCAATTTGACAAAACGATAATGTCGTTGATGTCCTTTGGCCTGGTAGCACAGCGCAGTCCAACACAGCTGCTACCAGCAGTGGTAGAGCTCTGGCTCAGAGACCCTCTACAAGAGATGAAACACTTAAAGGGACAATGTGCAGGAAATGGTCAAAAAAGGTACTGCAACTATGCAGCTCATTGAAAATGGGCTGCCTAATGCCAAATTTGATCTTTAAATGAAAGTTAACTAAGTAATACACAAATATTTTCTAGTATGGTCCAAGTACAGTCATTTTTGCAGCTAAAAATGGCTAATTTCGGGAAATTCAAAATGGCGGACCATGGAAAAGATCCCCCTTTTCATGTATGAAAAGTGCAATTTTTCCAGTCATAATGAATACTTAGAATTTGATGGTGGTGGTAAGTATTCATGAAAAAGGTAACATTAGTGAATGGGCAGAATGAATTCTGGAAATAAACAACTAAAAATCTCACACAGTGTCCCTTTAAGAAAACGTCCATGGGGGCGATTTTGTTACATCACGGTTTGCATAATGAAATAAAGGGTAACGCTTTACTTTACGGTACAGTTACCCTACGTAATTACTGTGTACTGTCTGGGTAACAACAGGGTAACAGAGAGAAGTTACATGGTATCTAATGGGCAAAAAGGGGGTAATTACAAAGTAGCTACTGTACCATTAATTGGGTAACAACAGGGTAACAGAGAGAAGTTTGATGATTAGATGGTTAGAAAATACGCAGTAGATTCATAGTAATTCTTGAGATATGTGTATTACATAGTATTTACTTTGTAATTACCCCCCTTTTAACCGTTAGATACCATGTAACTTCTGTCTGTTACCCTGTCGTTACACAGAAAGTACACAGTAATTACTGTAACGTAAAGAAAAGCGTTACCGGCACCTGGATAATTGTTTTTGGATGTTCACCCCAACCTCCAAACCAAAGAAAGTAGAATTGGATAAGAACTATCACTCGGGGGGGAAATGCATTGGCAACGGTGTAGTACATGGGCGCAGCTTACAGACACGGTGCGCATGGTAAGTGGGTGCGACACCATGATGGATAAAAATTGTGACTCCCCAAAATCCGGAAATTCCGCAAAAAAATTGGCCGAAAGAGGATATCCAGTTGTCAGTGTTCAGTGTGTGGCCAAATGAACTGCAGCTGTCAGTCCGCAGTAATTGCAGGGAATGATTAAGGACAGCGGCCTCACATACTGACCGTAGAAGAAATAGGACTCCCCTCGCGGCCAAGCCATACTACGCTGTTATGACGTCACTGAACCCTCCTATCTATCCTCTCCTTGCTCCAAACGCCATTGACTTACTTGAGGGAGAGCATCTGCTGCTTCTGGTGCTGGTAGTGGTACATCTGGGCACTGTGGGCCAGCTTGTTGTCTCCAGACTGGAACAAGAGAGAGGCATACAGGTACATGTAAGTTAGAGATGAACAGTCCCCCCGTCCCTTGTACTGTATGTGTGCATGTGTTCATGTTTGTCATGTTCATCTGTCTCAGTGTGTGTGTGTGTGTGTGTGTGTGTGTGTGTGTGTGTGTGTGTGTGTGTGTGTGTGTGTGTGTGTGTGTGTGTGTGTGTGTGTGTGTGTAGGGTGCCTACCGAAGTGTTGTCTGGTGGTTGCGGTGGCAGGACTCCGAAGGCTGGATAGTCCACTTTCTGCGCCAGACGCATTCCTCTGCGCAACCTGAGGGGGGCAACAGAGAGCAAGTTCTTCACTGCCATCATTTAAATCAGCAGACACGCAGGTATATTTGCAACCATCAACTTGAAACTATCTGAAACCCATTACTTTTTTTTTTGTTTTAGATTTATTTTTTGGTCCTTTTCAACTTTATTTCATAGGACAGTGTGAGAGGTGGACAGGAAGCAAATTGGGAGAGGGTCGACTTTTAAAAATATTTTTTTTGGTCTTTTTCGACTTTATTTGATAGGACAGTGTGAGAGATGGACAGGAAGCGAATTGGGAGAGAGACGGGGAGGGGTCGGCAAAGGACCCGGGCCGAGAATTGAACCAGGCTCAGTCGCATGGCAGGCGAGTGCCCTACTGGTTCACCACGGGGCAGGGCCACTGAAATACAATCCAAGATGTCGAATAGCAGCGGTGTTAAAAAAGCCCTTTTCATTTTCATGAGTATTAATCTACCCCTGCGTAGTGCATCTAACTGTATGAAACCTTACAATCTCTCAGTGCTTCTTGCTCTAACTATTTGGAAAAAAAACAGCTGTGCAAATTCTGCAAATTGATGTTTTTGAGTGTAAAGGCTGACGAAGTAGCATGAACTTGGGGTGCGGTTGTGTGTGTGTGTGTGTGTGTGTGTGTGTAGATTTGGTGTGTCTTGTGGATGTGTGTGGTGTTGTGTGTGTGACATGTGTGCGTGTGTGTGTGTGTGTGTGTGTGTGTGTGGTGTGCGTGTGGTGTCTGTGTGTGTGTGTTCGTGCTCGTGTGGTTGTGTGTGTGGTTGTGGGGTGTGGTTTGTGTGTGTTAGTGTGTGTACGTTGTGCGTACATGTGCGTGTGTGGTTACAGTTGTTGTGTGTGTGTGTGTGTGTGTTGTGTGTGTGTGTGTGTGTGTGTGTGTGTGTGTGTGTGTGTGTGTGTGTGTGTGTGTGCGTGTTTACATGTGTGTGTGTGTGTGCGCGTTCTGCGAACGTCAGTAGTGTGGAGAATGTAAATAAACTAACAGCTTGAGTCAACATGTTCATTTAGAGTAAAGAGGACCTTCACAGTGGGGAGGAGAGTGTGGAGCTTCTCTATAGCGTTATCTGTGGCGGTAAACGTGCTTGTTTGCTATAGTGCCTTATACCCAGGGGAGGACCAGTCTATCTTACCCGATTCACTACAGCAGGGGTGGGAAACCTTTTTCATACCCAAGGGGCCACTTCAAATGTTATAAAGTCCTCCAAGGGGCCATACTATGAACACAAACCAGGATTTCCTCCTGCACTACAGGCCTATATTAGAGGAGGCCAACTTTACAACAGACCCAACCTTCACTAGGTCCCCTGAAAATATAACTTCATTGTATTGCAAATGTAATTTCTAACAATTCTTTATGAAATACATGTACCGTCATATTTCATGTGGAACTGTACGTAATGAGGTAGATACACTGTGAGAATACTTCTACTTTTACTTAATACACATCTGTACCGAAAACGACTGCAACAAGAGTATGACGTAAAACATTGTCGTTAACTCCATTCACAAACAACCATGTGCAGACATACCTGATCCAGAAAGTAGTGGCCAAGACCAGAACCGACGCTCCCACCAAGAGACACACAGTGGTCAGAACTGGAAAAAAAAACAGAGGGGACACACTTAAGGAACTAGCACAGTGTTTCTCAAACTCTTTCAGACCGAGGACCACTTTGTCCCCCCCAAAAATGATCAGGGACCACCTGTCAACTGAATTGGCAGTTGATGGGTGCTAATTTGACACTGCTAATTTTGATGCAGATCACTTACTTTTTATTCACACTATAAGCCTGTCTTTTATTGAGTTTGTGAAAACATGAAAATTGTTACAAATTGTAGCCTATTGCTAGGTTTTATCCTTGGAAAAAAAAGTAGAAATCCCCTCAGTCCGGGACCACCTGGAGCTTCGTGTCGCGGACCACTAGTGGTCCCCGGACCACACTTTGAAAATCACTGAACTAGCACTAGCCAAATAGTTGCTGTGAATGTAAATGGACTGCATTTATATATACTACTGAATGTGTCTACACACTGTATGAAAAAAGGCAAAGAAATTAAACATTTTGCCAACATATGACAAGGTAACAGGTTCTCGTTTAACTCAAGGAAGAGCGCGACACTGCACAAAAAGAAAAAAGTGGTGATTTGTGAAGAAGCAGTGTCGCGCTCTTCCTTGAGTTAAACGAAGACTGGAGTACCTTGAAAAGCTGCACCTGCTAAAAAAGAAACATTCGAGGTGTGCGGGCCCTCACCAAAAAGGTTGCAGGTTCTGGAAAATTGTGATTCCAATTTTTAAGATATGGCTTCCATGGCTGTGTGTGTTCATATGGCTTCCATAGCAGTTTGTGTTCATATAGTCTGTGTTGTTATTGATCCGCTTACCACAATTTCGTTACTCTTTGTTGATGAAAATAAATTCAAATATTATGACCTGGCCATTGTCATTAACAGGTAACAGAAAGTTTAAATCAGGGGCCATGTCTTAACAGATTAAAAAAGAAACTGACCACAGCAGCACTTACTAAGGAAGGTGTGGTAATTGGTAAACCTGAATACAACCACACATACTAACAAAAAGCGTATTCATTGGTTAAGCTGACCACCACAACGCCTTTTTTAAACACTTTTTTTTTTTTTTTTTTTTTTTTTTCCCCATTTTTTTTTTCCCCCTTTTTTTATTCTTTTTTAAAACGCCTTTTTTTTACATTACATTACATAGCATTTGGCAAGCTCTTTTTAACCAAAGCGACTTACAATCGAGGACATAATCATAGCCAACATCACTAGTAGATACAGCACGAAGTGCACAGAAAATATACAGAACAACAAGTGCAGATACAATGTAGGCTTAGTTTGTTTTACGTTAAGTATTTACATAGAGATAAGCTTAACCATTTGAAACATTAAGCATTTTGAAAGCATGAATTAACTTAATTTGAAGAGCCTGTGACAGCAAAATTGACACGTCACGTCAACTACCCACAGAACAACAAGTGCAGATGCAAAGCAGTAGTCGTTAGCTTGTTTGAAGTGAAGCACTCACTGAGGAAGGTATGGTCATTGGTAGAGTTCTTTGTTTATGGCTGTGGTGGGCCCCCTCCTCTTAGGCCCCCACTACGGCAATTCGGTAGTGTGTGACTGGCAGGTGCCAGGCTGACGTGGTGTCATTGGTGGCGGTGGAGTTGGGCAAGGCCGTGGTGACACCGCCGCCGCTGGCGCTGCTGTCGGCTCTGGAGCTCCCCACTCTGGGCTCTAGGGCTGGGGCTGGTGGTGGCTCTGTGGTTGTGGGGACCTGGGCCTGGCTCTGGTGAGGCGAGGGGAAGGCCTCAGCGGCGAGATTGTGGTCCGCCTTGGCTTTCGAGTCGACCTGAGAGGAGGAGGCTGCTGAGGTGGAAATGGAAAGTCAAGTTTGTGAAAGAGATTATGTGAAAGTGATATGATGCATGTTTACAGCAAGTGCACAGCACACGTGTGTTGTACACACACACGCGCGCCTGCACACGCATGAACGCACGCATAATTTACACCTGCTCTATTCTGATAATGGACATGATCAAATATTTGCCACGGCATTTAAAGCTCATGGCATTTACATTTACACACACACTTGTCATTGTATTGCGAGAATGAAGAAATGAAATGGACGTACGATACATGCAAATGCATTTTCATACTCATTCACTGATAATCACTCACTAATTCTCTCTCTCTCTCTCTCTCTCTCTCTCTCTCTCTCTCTCTCTCTCTCTCTCTCTCTCACACTCACCTGAGTCTGAATCCTGCTGCTTTGAGATGACAGAGGAGAGAAAGTCGATCTCTTCATCCAGCTCAGGGAAGTTGTTGCTATTGGCCTTGTCTAGAGAGAGAGAGAGAGAGAGAGAGAGAGAGAGAGAGAGAGAGAGAGAAAGAGAGAGAGAATAGAGGACAGACAGACAGATGAGTGAAGAGTGGAGAGAGAGAGGTGACCTGGGGATGGTGAGAGCGAGGAGGGGGGGGGGCCAGATTAGAGCGGGAGTATTCATCGGAGAGGGGGCGGGGGGGCAGAAGACAAGAGAGGGGAGTTGAAAAAGAGAGAGGGGAGGACAGACAGAGAGGGAGAGAGAGAACCACACACACAGTTCCCGTTGAGTTTGGTAGCACAGTATTCAGGATTACAGTCATCACGTCCATTTCTGTTCTAAATTTTCATTTCCGCATATGGGGCCTGCGGAGTACCGCGTTAGCAGTTTGAGTTATGCGTTTATTGACTAATACGAGCCCACTGCAAATCTACTGAAGTGGAAATCTTTTTTTCTCTTTTTTCATTTTTTTGTGCAAAAACACAGGCACTCAGTCACGAGTATGCACACACATGCACACACACACACGTGTGCACGCACGCACGCACGCACATGTTCACACACACACACACACACACACACACACACACACAACACACACACACACACACACACACACACACACACACACACACACACACACACACACACACACACACACACACACACACACCTATTGGTCTCCATGGGGGGTATCTATGCATACCTGCATGCAAAAGGATGACTAGTGTAGCGTGTCTGCACATATGGCGTGTGTGCACACGCGCTTGTGTGTGTGTGTGTGTGTGTGGTTTGTTGGGGAGTGATTGTCCGTTGATGTGATGTGTGTGTGTGTGTGTGTATGTGTATGTGTATGTGTCGTTGTGAGTGTGTGTGTGTGATTGTGTGTGTGTGTGTGTGTGTGTGTGTGTGTGTGTGTGTGTGCGTGTGTGTGTGTGTGTGTGAGCTGCAGTGCGTGGGTGGATAGGTCATTGTGAACAGAGCACGTAGGTGGTGAGAGGGGAAGCAGGATGTTGAGAGAGTGTGTGTGTGTGTGTGTGTGTGTGTGTCGTTGTGTCCGGGTCGGGTTATGTTAGTGTAAATGGAGGGAAAACTGAAGAAAGAAGAAAAGAGAGGGGGGGAAAAGGAGAAAGGGAGGAGGAAGTAGAAGAATAAAAATCGGTATGTTGAGAGAGAGAGAGGAGGGGGCGTGTGAGGTGACGTGATGAGGAGAGAGAGAGAGAGAGAGGAGACGAGAGAGGAGAGGAGAAGAGAATGAGATGGGAGGGAGAGGATGGAGAGTATGGAGGGAGGAGACGAGGGGGAAAATAGGATGGAGTGGTGGGGGGTGATGTAGGGAGAGAGAAAGAAGGGAAAAAGGGGAAACAAATAAAAAATATAAATAATAAGGGCAGACCGAAAGGGAAAGAAGAAAGAAAGAAAAAAGAAACAGGGAAAGGACGAGAAGGAAAAGGAAAGGAAAGAAAAATGAAGGGAGTGAAGGAGGAAGAAGAAAGGGGTGGAAGGGGGGAAAATGGGGGAAAAAGGAAAGGGAAGAAAGGTAAAAGAAAGAAAAGAAGAAAGAAAAGAAATGAAAGGAAAAAGAAAGAAAGAAAGAAAGAAAGAAAGAAAGAAAGAAAGAAAGAAAGAAAGAAAGAAAGAAAGAAAGAAAGAAAGAAAGAAAGCTGGTGTTGCGTGGCACTGAGGGAGGAGTCTAAAAGCTGCACCGCTTCCACCTCTGATTCATAAATGAAAACTCGTTACCACGGCAACACAGCCATCAGCTAAAGAAGCAGCTAGAACATAAGTGAGAAAAGCCATCACGCTAGGAGAGTAAACAAACATATTAATAGCAAGCTCGATCAATAAACACACTCAACTTCAAACTAATTGTCTCTGCATGTTCCTGTTTCGATAGCCTTGATAGCACAAAATGTACTTTCAATTGACTAAGAGTAATCAGAAAATACAACGCCGTTCAGGGCTATGGCAAAACATTATATTAGATTTATGATACACAGGACAACTTTTTGAGCAAGGCTGCCAGGCAACTCCATGATTGGCTATTCATCTTACCTTTAAAGGGACACAGTGTGAGATTTTTAGTTGTTTATTTCCAGAATTCATGCTGCCCATTCACTAATGTTACCTTTTTCATGAATACTCTATCCACCCGCATCAATAGTTAGGGGGGGGGGGGAAGCGGGCTCCAGGAAAAATCGTGCAAACTTAATGATACAAGCAGTGAAAATTCGGCAAAGTATGTTGCTAATGACCCCATACGATCAAAATTACCGATTGGCCCACTTTGAAAATGGCGGACATTTTCAAGTATTGGCCGCCAAAAAGAAATAAATACGCCCCAGAAATGGATTCCCTATTGCTATAGGAATTGACCTAGAAAATTATGATATACAAACATGAAATTCAACGATGTATGTGCTCATAGAACAAATCTGATCAGATCTACCTGATTGGCCACTTAAAAAAAGGTAAATGGCCGGCCATTTTCCAAGGATGGGCCTTGTACCTTTCGCATGACCAAAAAAAAGGACACCAGAAATTGATTAATTGCATGTATTGGATCCTTTGTAAAATTATGATACAGGTATGAAATTCCTAACATATATCTGTGCTCAAAGACCAATACTTACAAATCAAAACTACAGACGGGCCAACTTCTAATATGGCGGGCCATTTGTCCAAGGATGGATCCCATAAAAAAAAGACCCCGAAAATAGATTTTTATTGCATTAGAATGGACCTTAGGGAAAATTTGTTGATACAGGCATATGAAATTCAAGCATGTTTATGTGCTTAAGACCCAATACGGGTTCAAAGATTTCCTACCTGATTGGCCACTTTGAAAATGGTGGCCATTTTTCCATAAGGGAGGCCGTATGATGGCCGCCCAAAAAAATATAAGACCCCAGAAAGTGAATGTATTGCATCAAAATGACTAAAAACGTATTGAATACAAAGCATGAGATTCAACATGTATGTGCTTATAGACCAATGACTCGATCTAATTTTCTGTCCTGATTTTGCCATTTTGCAATTGGGTAGAGGGCTAGTGGTTTTTGGCAATTTTTTCAAATGGGCCACCATGAACGAATCTAAAAATGGATTTGTTGCACAGAATTTGAGGAAAAGGAGGAATAATATGTGATTACAAGCACAACAAGGAAATTTGGCAGTTAATGTGCTGTTTTTAGCCAACACAATAACATTCTAAGAATTTTTCAGTTTAAATTGACGGGCGATTTTTTCCAAGATGGACGCCAACAACAATATACCATCAGAAATGGATTTGTTGACACAGGAGTGATTGATTCAAAATCAAGCAAGTTATTATTACAAGCATTCAATTTTTGCATGAATTGTGCAAAAAAAAACAATACATTTCAAATCTTTCTGAAACTCGCCACTTGAAATGGGAATAGCCATTTTATAATATGGCCACAAAAACAAGGCTGAATTGTTAGCCCAAAGGTGAGAGCAAAACAAATGATGATACAAGTATTGTAAATTTTGTGTGTTGTGTGCTCTTAAGGAGCAATGAGGCCTATAATTCAAATCAACTCATTTTGTGCATTTTAAAGATGGGCCATCAAAAGAAGACACTAGAGAACTTCATTAATTTGCAATTAATCTAGCACGATGTGGGGCCAAATCAATGTTAACATTCACTGTTTGTGACTTTCCAATGAATTTCATGTCATAGAAAAAAAAAAAAAAAACAAAAGGGGGGGGGGGGGAAACACAAATAATCACGCAAAAAAAGGCACTATAAATTATAGGCTCCTACTAAGGGTTAACCCGGCTCTCTGAGGGGGCATTATGAACCAGTACATATCTCACTATGGGTAACGCCCGCGACCATGTTGCCAAAAAACATGATTTTCAATCTTGCTGCGTCATGAGCCAATGAGCCTGCACAAGCTGGGGATCCCGCCCCCCTCAGGAGGATCAAATTCCGAGGTGTCGCGCTGGGGCTCTGAGCTTCAATCTGAGGCAACTAAAAAACCTTTGAGGGGCCCCCCGGGGCCTTGTTGGGTGGAGTGTAGCAATCCTAGTGAGATTGTCCTCGTTTCATCTCCCTCAGAGAACCAGAGTTTACCCTCCGGTAACAATATAATTCTCTTTTCTGTCGAAACACTCGATACATCCACCTATGAGGGTATTGAAAAAACTCCCCGATTTGAGTAGCCTTTATCCTAGAGAAATGTGCAAAAACACAAAGCTTGGCCGGGGGCACAGTGGACCCATTCTCCTTGCCGTTGCCCAGAGCTGTTGAAGGGCGAAGAAGAGGCAGCGGGTCCCATCAGGCAGTTGATAAGCATTCATTGCTCAGCCCAACGCGCAGCTTTCGAGACGCAACAGCCCGCCCAAGGGCCCAGTGGTTTCTTAAGTTTCCGAATCCCTGAAGGGGGAAGAGAAGTGGCTAGGCCACCCAGGCGCCACAAAGGCCCAAGCGTCCGGACCATCCAATACGCACGGACAGCAACGCAGTTGGGCGGAGGGAACCCAGTGGCACGGGGGGGGAAACCACCCCCGTCTGGGATGTAACCGATGTGGCAGGGAGAAGAGGAAGAAGATGAGTAGACTGGAGCCCACAGAGGTGTAGCGTGAGGCCCTCCAATATCAAGTGGTATTCCCCAATTAGCAAACCAGGCCTTGGCACAAGGGGGAAATTTCCTCAGAAGGAATGTTCAGTACGCTACAAACCATCTGGCAGGTTGCAAACCGTGCTGGCTAGAAAAGAAAAAAAAAGCCATTACTCTATTCAGGGCCGTAGGTCCCACGTGTTGCGGACGGAGAAAACCTAGTATTTGACTTTTAGGGCTTCATAGTAGAGTGGAGCAGCAGCAAAGCAACCACCACCACAGGCAAGCTGGCCAAAGCAAAGCCCCGGATAGGATTACCCGTTTTGAGGGTGGGCAACACACTATTGGTTCCTGAAAGTCCAAGGGGGACATCAAAGATACACTTCCCCTCGATCATGCATCTGGTCGAGCAGGGGGGGCCTGAGATACTTCATTGGAGAAGGTATGGTCTAGCTAACCACGGTCGCCTACCCTGTGCCAGCACTCCAGGCAGCACAATTGACACTCGCGCTCTGTTGAGCGAATGGAGACACACACAGTAAGGGGTGTCCGACCCCAGGAAGACCGGTGTAATGCGTCCTAATAGGAGAGGCGAGGATCCAGGTGGCCTTGACACGACCAGCCTTACCTCACCCTCGGGTTAGAGGGCGCAACTGGATCTAGAGAAGTTGCATTCCACAGAATGTTCCACGCCTCGGGAGGAGGCTTTACTTTGAATGTTCCAGGCTGACAAGCAAAGCCATTATGTGATAGCTAAATCAAACATGTTAATGTCCAAGAGCAAATAAACTAAATTCATGACATTGCTTGTTTTGGGGTACCTTTGTGTTTTAACAGCAATATCGAGGAGAACCACGAATTGCCGTTATTGACAATTATTACCGCAGTGTCATGTTGTTTTAGCATCTCATAACCTTCGGGGTGTGGGGGGGGGGCACTGCCTCCATTGATATTAAATTAAGAACGGCATTAGAATGTCATCACCATGCTATTTGTGTGTCATACTGTGAGTGGCTTATGTGTCATTGCAGTACTATTTTAATATCTGTATCAGTTCATCATCCATGCTAACATATTTAAGGAGAGTGAACAAATATTTCCACCCTCTTTGCAATATGCACATATGACATTTTCAAAGTTTCTAGGGTCTTTTTGGCTGCCATCTTGGAAAATGGCCAGCATTTTAAGTAGCAAATAAAGTAGACTTGATTTGTAGGCCTATTGGTGCTTAATCGCACATACAAACCGAGGTTCATCATAAATTGCTTGGATAATTCTGTTGGCAATAAATTATTTTCAAGGGTCTTTTAGTTTTTTGGAGCCATCTTAGAAAATGGGCCGCCATTTCAAGTGAGTAATTGGGTAAATTTGATTGCACTGGTCTTAAGCACATACATGTTGAATTTCATGCTTGTATCAATATTTGCTAGGTCAATTCTAAGCAATAAATCAATGTCTGGGGTCCTTTTGGCGGCCATCTTGGAAAAATGGCCACCATTTCAAGTGGCCAATCTGGTTGATTTGATCGTATTGATCTTAAGCACATACATGCTGAATTTCATGCTTGTATCATCATTTTCTAGGTCAAATTCTATGCAATAAAATCAATTTTCTGGTGTCCTTTTGGCAGCCATCTTGGAAAATGGCCGCCATTTCAAGTGGGCCAATCAGGTAGATTTGATCATATTGGTCTTGAGCACATACATGTTGAATTTCATGCCTGTATCATAATTTTCTAGGTCAATTCTATGCAAATAAATCCATTTCTGGGGTCTTTTTTGGCAGCCCATCTTGGAAAATGGCCCACCATTTCAAGTGGCCAATCAGGTAGATTTGATCGTATACGTTCTTAAAACCACATACATGTTGATTTTCATGCATTTATCATAAATTTCTAGGTCAATTCTATGCAATAAAAATCCATTTCTGGAGCCCTTTTTTGTGGCCATCTTGGAAAAATGGCCGCATTTCAAGTTGGCCAATCAGGTAGATTTGATGGTATTGGTCTTAAGCACATACCTGCCAAGTTTCATGCTTGTATCATAATTTGCACAATTGAAGCCAAATTGGCCTTGTAGCCGCTCATAACTACAAATTCTAAGTATTCATTATGACTGGGAAAATTGCACTTTTCATACATGAAAAGGGGGATCTTCTCTTTGGTCCGCCATTTTTAATTTCCAAAAAATAGCAATTTTTAGCTGCAAAAATGACTGTACTTGGACCATACTAGAAAATATTTGTTTATTACTTAGTAAACTTTCATGTACAGATCACATTTGGCAATAGGCAGCCCAGTTTCAATGAGCAGCATAGTTGCAGTAAGCTTACCTTTTTTGACCATTTTCTGCACAGTGTCCCTTTAACAAAATGATAAAATATCTCTTGAAAGATAAGATACAGTATGTTTACATGGAGCTAGCTTAACTTCAGCACCCGCCTTAAAAATAATATTTGATTAGTCTAATATTAGTTTAGCAGCACCTACATCCAAAGGTATTTTTATTATGTGTTGTACGTTTGGGTGTGGGTACTGCTGTTAAACTTGTGTACAGTACTTTACTGCTTCCTGGAGTGAGAAGGGTAAAGGTGGTAGCTGGATGCTTGAAAGTTATGCCGCAGAGCAGGAAATGTGCTGCGGTTTTCCTTTGTCACAAATCCAGTGTGACGCCACGAGATCTGAACAGCATAGCTGTAACGATGAACTCAGTGGCGGGGTGATAGGGGAGGCAATCAGGGCATTTTCCCCTGGGCCCAGGACCCTGTCGTATTGGTGATAGGGGCCCTTGACTTTGGCAGGCTGTTTGGGGGGACCTATCAGTGTTTTGCTTTGGGCACCGTATCCACTGCAATCTTCCAGTAACACTCCTCTCCCCCGACATAATATCCACTTCAGCGTGACTGAAGATAACATGAGAGATGTTTTTAGGAATGAAATTACGCCATTGCTTTGATCATGCTCGTAACTGCAAGGCACACAGATCAAACACAGACAGAGACCTCCCAGACAACTTAGCGCACCCCCCCCCATTCCCCCATGTACGTACGCGCACACACACAAATGTACATGTGTGTGTGAGCCTACTATCTCTGCTTCCCAGTGAAATAACAGTGTGAAAAGAGGAGTGAAATGGTGGATTTGGAGGCATAATACACACACACACACACACACACACACACACACACACACACACACACACACACACACACACACACACACACACACACACACACACACACACACACACACACACACACACACACAGAGTGAAAAAAATCAGTGGTGCAGGGGGTGGAGCACATGACCTTGGTTACGCACAACAACTCATCAAAGCAACACACACACACACACACACACACACACACACACACACACACACACACACACACACACACACACACACACACACACACACACACACTGCACAGCTTGCCAACACTGCCCCCACTCAAAGATGCTTGCGTGCATGATTTTAATCGGCCCAACTCTTAGCTTGCATGAGTTTAATAACCACGACTATTGCTCTGTGAAAGAAGACGAGAGGGAGGGGGAGGGGGGGAGAGAGAGGGAGAGAGAGAGAGAGACAGACAGAGAGGGAGAGAGAGACACACACACACGTCACGTTGAGATTGGTAGCACAGTCATCAGGATACAGTCATCTCGTCCATTTCAGTCTAATTTCATTTCAGCATATGGGGCTGCGAGCAGTGTTGCCAGATTGGCTGGGTGCCCGCCCAGTTGGGCTACTTGGGATGAGCGTCTGTGGGTAAAACGGGAAAAATTGGCCATTTGGCTTTTTTCAGTCGTTTTGGGCCCATAGAAGTCAACGTAATTTGTTGATTTTGGGCGGAATTTAGCGCATTTTGGCGTTTTTTTTAGAAGCTTTTGGGCAGGTTTTGGTCAGACACATCTGGCAACACTGGGTGCGAGTACCAGTAGCAGTTTGAGTTGTGCATTTATTGGCTAATACGAGAATAGAGAATGGCTGCCTGTCTTCTGCCACATCATCGTTTTCCACTAAGTACAGTAATTAAAACTGGAAAGGAAAATAATAATAATAACCACAAAAACAACATTCTGTTCCTTCACAATTTCGAAAAACATTTCAGTTTCTTCATTTCCGAATAAATGTCCAAATCAATATTTATTGGGGTGTGGGTGAAGCAGAGTATAATTTGTGCTCTGACCCTAGTTAGGCAGCCAAGACTTCCGCCAACATCACTGCCATCTCATTAATTTGGGTTTTTGTATAAAAAAAAATTCTACCGAGATGTGGAAGATGACCTTCATATCAAACGCAACCCCCCAATGACTTGTGCCAAATATTCGTCTTTTTCTTAATCATCTCATTTATTTTCATTTTAAATCAAACTGTTAAATCACATTGAGCTGCAAGTCTGATCAATTTCAAAACAGTCATGTCATATCCTACTCCAATTTTTCTTTAAGATACAGTTGAGGACGATATTATTAGCCCCCCTCCTGAAATTAGACATTTCTCTTGATTTCTCAGTAAGAATGACCATTATTAGCCGTTTCTGTTATTCTGGAAACAAATACACTGATGGAGATAATGTTCAATGAGTTGAATTTGGATTTTTCTATTGTTACGATGAGTTTAAACAAAAAAGGGCAAAAATGACAAGGACAAAATTATTAGCCCCCTGATCATTAAGTAAGGGTTAACGTTCGGCGAGAAGGTCGCTACCGTGGAATAGCAGCACGACAGAGAGAATCTTTAGACCCCGACGCGGAGCGGAGGGGTCTTGTTCTCTCTGAAGTGCTGCTATTCCACAAAGCGATACCGGAAAACTCGCCGAAAGTTAACCCGCTTATTATATGGATATACTTAAATGATTCACACATGGCGGGGACATTTCTTTAGGGCCATTTAATGTTAAGATTGTTGCTGCGCAAAACAAAACAGTGCCGTTGTGGAACACCGCTAGGAAACAGCTAGGTAGCCAGGACAACAGGTGTTGTCTATCACAGCAGCTGATTAGAGTCTTGTTGAAAAGTCGCTTTAGCAGTGGAAAAGTCTTGTTGCCATTGACAGCGGTCTGTTATAGACCAACCCGTCCGTTATCGAAAAATAACAGACGTGCGAACGTTGGGGAGCCCCGTTGAAATGAATGGAGCATTCGACCGATGACGTCACAACCATTTAATAATAGTCAATATGGCGCCATTTATGAACCAAAACTGACAACAGGCTCTGATAAGTTGCTACCTAGGTTGGCACATGCCCCACTAGGGATTTTGGCCCATTTCTTCACTGCAAAGTGTTCTAGCTGGTCCAAATTGCATGGATGCTGAGCATAGACATTAACCACAGACTCTCAGTGGGATTGAGGACTGGACTATGAGCGGGTGATTCCAATATCATGGTTTTAGTGTCCTTGAAGAACCTCTGAACTAATCTAAATGTATGCTTTGGGTTACAATGTTGTTGGAAGACCCAGCAATCCAGATTCAGACCCAGACTCCCTGTGTCTGAGGCTGAATAACAGACTAAACTTGATGCCCCATCACTGAGTGTAACTGTGGAAACTGCTTGGCCTCATTAGACCAAAGAAGCATTGGACACCTGCCTAGATGATTGTTATTGACCTGGCCTCACCTGGAGTTTTTTCCCCCACCAAGAAAGACAGTTGTTAGGGCTTGTCATCATATTGGGCTTTGGGGCCATCATCACAGAAGAACCCCTTTACTAAAGGCAGTGCATATCAGTGTTATTGAGCTTTGCCTGTGAACATTTGAAAGTCAAAAATGAGTTTTGAACATCTCTGCTTTCATCTGATGATATTCAATTGCACCTGCTTTGATGCATGAATTCTGCTTCTGTCAGGTGAAGAAAGGGATAGGCCTTGAATCGTTATATTGATTTCCACAATTAAACATGGTGGTGGATGCATCATTCTGTGGCAGCCTCAGCCACAGGAAACCTTGTTTGGGTGTACGGCACCATAAAAACTGAAAATTATGATAGAATGTGGAAAGTGACCTTGCAAAAATATGCTCATAGAGGGAGCTAAGATCTTCACTGGATCTTTCAATAAGATAATAACCCAAAACTTGCATCCAAAATAGTTCAAATGTTCTTCAAGGATACTAAAACCATGGTCATGGAGTGGTTCAGACCTCAATCCTTTAGATAGTATTTGAAGAGTGCTGAAAACGAATATCCATCCTCAACATCCATGCCATTTGGACCAGCTTAACTATTTGCGATGAAAAAAATGGGCCAAAATCCCTGGTAGGACATGTGCCAACATAGTTAACAACTAATCAAAGTGCCTGGTGTCAATTTCTGTTCATAAATGGCAATGTATTGACTATTAATGATAAGGGGGCTAATAATTTTGTCCTTGCCATGTTTACACTTTTTTGTTTAAACTCATTGTGAAAATGGAAAAGTCCAAATTTAACTTATTGGATACTATCTCCATGGTGTATTTGTTTCCAGAATAACACACATTTATTAATAATGACCATTCTCAATGATCAATGAAGAGATATGTCTAATTTCAGGAGGGGGGGTAATAATATCGTCCTCAACTGTACATTGTCATGTATTAATTGATTTACTAATGGAAATGGAAAGGAACATGGTGCTCTTTAGACTTTCTGAAAGCATACAGTACAAAATGTACAGTCAACCACCATGGTGGAGATTGTGTATATGCAAATAAACAGCTCCTGGAAAAAATGTCAACACTTCATTGAAGTTTTTCTCCAGTGCTGTACGCCCAGTGTGTGTGTGTGTGTGTGTGTGTGTGTGTGTGTGTGTGTGTGTGTGTGTGTGTGTGTGTGTGTGTGTGTGTGTGTGTGTGTGTGTGTGTGTGTGTGTGTGTGTGTGTGTGTGTGTTTGTGCCCGGGCGCGTGTGTGCGTGTGTGCATTTGCGCGTGCATAACAAAAGACAGAGAGAGGGGGGCTGATTTCTGAATGCCGTTTTTGGCAGAGTGTGAAGGGTTAGACCCGTTAGTGTAAACTATAGGAAGCAGTGGAGTAAGGGTGGATATGTGGATGGGGATGGGGATGGGGATGGGGATGGGAGTGGAGTGCATGGGTGGTGGCTATTGCGCGTATGTCTATTTAATTATGCACACTGTTGATTCTTATCGATCCCCGCCTCCACATTGCCCTTTCAGCACAGGATGGGAGGTAACAGGCTGAAGAAATCAATCCTGAATTCCTTTGACTGCTTTAAACGCGACAAGCAGCCTCTGTGGAGAATAGCTAAGTACACCTAACATTAGTTTTAGAGGAGGGTGTGTGTGTGTATGCCTAGGTGTGGATGTTAAGATGTGTGAATGCATATGTGCGTGTGCATATGTGTGTGAGCTTGCATCAACATGCATCGGTGTGTGCATGCATGTGTGCCATCAGGCTTGGACTGGTAATTTGGTATATGTACAGGACATTTCCCGGCAGGCCGACTGTTCTCAAGGGCCGACGCTGATGTTTGAATGTTTTTTTTCAGGAGTTTTACTTTACTAGAACTTATTGAACTTTAAAACATGCATATTTGTATGTTTTTTCAACTGAAATGATGTGATGTAATTTGAATTAGGACCCCAGGAAGACTAGCGAACTGCTATGGCACAAGCTAATGGGGATCCTTTAACAAAATAAATAATGTTTCTTTTTGGAGCCTATTTTCCTAAAGACTGGACCACCAGTTTGAGGGGGTGCAGAAATGCCATTTACAAGGTGTGCAAAATGCTTGGACCTTTTTTTTGTCCCTGTCCAGCCCTGTGTATCATGTACTGTACGTTCAAGAGAAAGAGCAAAGCACTTGGTCGGCAATGACTGATTTATCTCAAAATTGTTTGAGGTTATCACATTTGGAGGATTTGCAATTGCGATTCCATTACACGGTGCTCGAGACAGATCAGATGGGGGACACAAATCTGCAATTTGAGAATACAAAATGAGATCTGATTTGTCTGGTCAGCGGTTAAACAGAGTCTGGGAAATGATTGCACAGAATAGATATAACGCTGAAATACAAGTGAATTTACTGAGGAGCAATTGCCGTCCCGATGTGAACCGGAAGCCTCCTGGACCAAACTCAAATTCAGTATATAAACGCTTATCTAACCACTGGCTGGCATCTCCACAAGTGCCAATAGACCACCCTGGCAGAACAAGTAGTCTACTACGTACATCCAAAAGAGAAATTGGCCAACTCATCTAGCCTGGGAGTACCCATGCTGCCTTGCGCATTCTTTTCGAATTGCTGGACACTTGTGATTTAGTATGGCGTTTGCCGCCAGACAACAACTCATCCAAATTCCCTTCGACATTCATCTTAAGCCTTTCATTTTCACCTGGAGGCTGGGCTGACTGAGCATGGCACAGCAAAACAGACAATACACTGATATGAGTTTTAAGATTCACCAATAATTATGGAACCTTATAAATTAGTTTTGGGTTGACTTCTCAGAGACAATTCCAACAGATATTGGAATATGTGACTGCTCTGTGCTCGACGGTATGCTCAATGGTGCCCAGACTGCAATTACTGTGCCAGAGATCGTTTTACAGTATTTCTCAATTGGTTTTGTACATTTTTCGAATCTCTCTCGCACTTTGCAAAACATAATATTCATTCTCAAAACAGCTTTAACAAATGGCAAAACACCGTGGATAACCTGCAAAACTGAGTCTCTTGCTCAAAACCCTTATTTGTCTTTCAAAATCAAGTTTTTTGTGTCAATGAACGTATCAGCGCCAGCAGAATGGTTAGTCATTGTGTTATAGTGTATGGACAAGCTAGTCAAATCAATTTCTCATGTTGTCAATTGAATAGTACACTCTTGAGGATCTTTTCTGAAGCGAAATGTTGTTTAGATTGGATGGGAAATGTTGTGAATTCGGCTTTATATTACATTGATCAGATAAGATTGAGATAGTTTCATGCATTCAGTGACAAAGCTTTTTGAGTGATATGACAAAAGCAATTGATAATGTACGAAATCACTGAGAATTGTACACAGCCATGGCATGGTGGACGAGAGCATTTGCTATATGCCGAAAACAATGAGAAACTGATTTGACCATGTGCACAGGTAACACCAGGAAGTCACAATTGAACAAGAACTTTTGAGAATCATTATTCTGTTGTGAGAAATGTACAAAACCAATTGAGAAAAACTGTAAAGGCGTCTGTCAAACATAACAGCAGGTGGTATCTAAAGAAACAAAAAAAGCAATATCTTCTATGACTGGATATCATGTTGCATTTAGCTGACATGCAGACACTTAGATAGTTTGCTGAAGGGGGACATTATGAATGAGGGTGCAGGAGACTTGTGGTTATTCATTCCTCCTCCACGGTGTATATTTCCTTCTCTTCCCCCCCCCCCCCCCTTATGGAACCATGTTATTCTGTCTCTTTTCTTCCCTTTTCTTCAATTTTTTAAAAAGTATAATTTCTTCTTCATACTCCTTATTATACTGTAGTTAAGGTGTTGATTGGTGAGCGAGTCTGGACACGTACGTACCGCATGACCTCAGCAGACTAAAAATAAACCTCACATTACAATATCACAGCACATCTCTCCCAGTGGGTGGTCCAGCACCCGCGGACACTAGAATTCACACGTTAATCCTCCATGTGACTACTAAAAATAGACTATGTATGCTGAAGAAAAAAAAGGTGGTCAATTTTTACTTTGCTTCTGGAAATAGTACGTATGTATGATTCTGTATGACTAGGTATGATCATGTAGGATTATTATCAGAGAAATAAGAGTTTAGCATGCATCGAAATGCTTCTGAAAAAAGAGTCCATTCTTGTTGTTGTTAACAGGATTACTTTTGCAAAATTTTAGCTTTATGTGGATACTGTAACCATGTGTGTGTGTGTGTGTGTGTGTGTGTGTGTGTGTGTGTGTGTGTGTGTGTGTGTGTGTGTGTGTGTGTGTGTGTGTGTGTGGCACGGAATGCTTGCGATTTTCCCTGAGGACACCATAAATAACTGAAAAAAAAATATTCGGTCAGATTCACACACGCTACATGAATAAAACCATGCTATATATACACACCATGTTGTGATGTTGAGTGTAAATTATACTGTTTCTTTTTGGCCAATAGGGTTTTAAAAGAAACAACCACCTGTGTATGGATACACCCCCAACATGTCCAAGATGGCTACTGAAGAAAGCAAGCAACAACACAGATACGTCTAGCTTAGCGTCACCCCCAGGAGAGCAGGATATGCCCCCACTGTGAATGTGGATGGAGACACAGAAGCATTCTCTCTCTCTTTCTCTATCTCTCTCTCTCTCTCTGTATCTGTGTCTCAGTCTTTCTGTCTGTCTCTCTCTCTCTGTATCCGTGTCTCTGTCTCTGTCTCTCTCTGTCTCTCTCTCTCTCTCTCTCTCTCTCTCTCTCTCTCTCTCTCTCTCTCTCTCTGTCTGTCTGTCTCTCTCTCTCTCTCTCTCTCTCTCTCTCTCTCTCTCTCTCTCTCTTTCTGTGTATCTGTGTCTCTGTCTTTCTGTGTATCTGTGTCTCTGTCTTTCTGTGTATCTGTGTCTCTGTCTTTCTGTGTATCTGTGTCTCTGTCTTTCTGTGTATCTGTCTGTCTGTCTGTCTGTCTGTCTGTCTGTCTGTCTGTCTGTCTGTCTGTCTGTCTGTCTGTCTGTCTGTCTGTCTGTCTGTCTCTTTCTCTCTCTTTCTGTCTCTCTCTCAGCATGCAGCCAACACCACACAGGCTGAGCACAAACAAGAAGCAGAGAGCTGCTGTTACCTCCAGGGAGACGAACCCATGTGAGGGTGAGTGTGTACCCAGGGCATGGCATGCTGCTTATGCATAATACATGAGAGACAGAGAGAGAGAGAGAGAGAGAGAGAGAGAGAGAGAGAGAGAGAGAGAGAGAGAGAGAGAGAGAGAGAGAGAGAGAGAGAGAGAGAGAGAGAGAGAGAGAGAGAGAGAGAGAGAGAGAGAGAGAGAGAGAGGACAAGATGGTAGGGGAGAGTACAAGAAAGGAGGGAAGAGAAGAGAAGAGAAGAGAAGAGAAGAGAAGAGAAGAGAAGAGAAGAGAAGAGAAGAGAAGAAAAAAACAAGACAAAAGAGGAGAAGAAAAGACAAGAGAAGAGAAGGAAAGACAAGACGAGAGAAGACAATACTAGGCAAGAGAAGACTAGGGCAGACCCTATACTCACTGGGATGGTGCTGGGTGAGAAGAGAAGAGAAGAGAAGAGAAGAGAAGAGAAGAGAAGAGAAGAGGAGAGGAGAGGAGAGGAGAGGAGAGGAGAGGAGAGGAGAGGAATGGAGAGGGGAGAAGAGAAGAGAAGAGAAGAGAAGAGAAGAGAAAATAAGAGGAGAGGAGAGGAGAGGAGATAAGAGAAGAGAAGAGAAGAGAAGAGAAGAGAAGAGAAGAGAAGACACAATAATACTAGACAAGAGAAGACAAGAGCAGAGCAGAGTCTACTCACTGGCATGGTGCTGGGTGGGTGTGTGGATGATGGTGTTGGGTGCTATATACTCACTGGCATGGTGCTGGGTGTGGGGTTGGTGCTGGGTGTGTGGGTGGTGCAGGGTGTGTGGATGGTGCTGTTGGGTGCTATATACTCACTGGCATGGTGCTGGGTGTGTGTGTGGTGGTGCTGCGTCCTCCTCACCACCACACACTTACCCCTCTTGTCCTCCTGCAGGGGGGGTAGACAGGGACCGCAGGTGCTGGAGCCCTCCTGGCAGAAGTGGCGACCCAGACGGGCGCAGTCCAGGCTGCGCGGACATTGGCCTTCTGGGGAACAGACACAGGGGACAGGGGAGGGGAGGGGACACATCAATAACTGTAATAATTATATTGAACAATTCATACTAGACATGCAGGCAGCTCAAGACATGCAGCTCAGTGTACGTACTGTAGCAGTTAGATTAACAGCAACACTGAAATAAATATAATATTGTTGATTAAAAAAGAAGACAAGTAAAGGCAGACGTGCACAGTCCAGGCTGCAGGGACTAGGGGTGTAAATCACAGCCTTCATGACGATACGATACGGTATCGATTTCTTAAATCAGGGATTCGATTCTCGGGATCGATACTTAAGAATTCCACACGATAAGATGCGATTCGGTTCAATTCGATTTTTTCCAATTACTTTTCCACTACTATTGTGTTATGGAGCTAGGGCATTGAACAGGGGCGAGCGATTCGATTCTTTTCGATTCTTAAGAATGGCCCATGATACGATACGATTCGATTAAATCGCCGGCCGATACTTCCGATACATTGATATATTTCGATTTTATTTACATCTCTAGTGGGGACATTGGCCTTCTGGGGAACAGACACATGAGAGGGGAGGGGACACACAAGACGACGGATCTGTCAGGTTGACTCCACACTCAGATGCTTGATCGACCTCTGTGGGTGTCACTTGAAGGTGTGTGTGCGACGTGTGTGTGCTGCGCGTGTCTGTGCATGTGCGCGTGCAGGATTTTATCTACATCTCTTAGAAGCCGTCAATTGTCCAGGGTTCACGAGAGAAGGTGCATACATACACAAGCAGACACACACACACACACACACACACACACACACACACACACACACACACACACACACACACACACACACACACACACACACACACACACACACACACACACACACACACACACACACACACACACACACACACACACACACACACACACACACACACACACACACACACACACACATTCCCACATTCACACACCAGCTCTGGAGGCTGCCACACAGCGCCTATTTTCCAGGGTTCGTGTGAGAAAGTGCAACATACACACATGGACGTATGACCAAGAGAGACCAGAGAAATAGTTGGGGAGTTCTGGCACAGTACACTGGAGTACACTGACTCTACACATCAGAACTGTTTGACCTTCAAGGGAATCAGTGAGCTGTTTTATAATGACCTTCACTGGACAACCACCACCACCACCACCACCACCACCTACACAACAGTGGACTTTGAACAATTTGTTGAGTTGGAACAAGAAACTGTTGGTGAGCCAATATTAGTTCTTGGTGGATCACAGAGTCTTACTTAACCCATTGTGTCCTGGAGCGACATATACGCTGCATTCAGGTTTTTGATATTTGAGCTGTTTTATTAAAAATGTGGTTATGTCAGAGCTGATGGGAACACATTCTAATGCAAAGTGAGGGTCCTAGCTTTTAAATGCAACTAATTTCATATGTTTATGTACTTCAGAGGCTGAGATATTTATGTTTTAATAGGCAGAGGGTACATTTTCCCAATAAATGCTCAGGCTAAAATGGGTTAAAGAGGAGTACACTGTCCACCAGACATGATCAACTGGCAGACCCAGGTCCGGATGCGGACCCAAACGCAATGTCATCCGGACCAAGACAAAATCCATCTGTATTTAATATGTATAAATTATACATGAGATTTCGCTGCCATGCGATCTATAGGTGTATTTCGCCAGTCTTATGACAAATGAAAGTATCATCACTATGACAACTCAGTGAGTGAGCAAGAGGCCAGTGCGGCCAGCGAGTGAGGCTATTTTCTGCATCGGTCCGTAGCGACTTTTTTGGACCCTGGAAACATACGAAATTTGGCGAGTGGACCTTTGCAGTTTCTAGTTGAGCACCCCTGCTGTCCACTGTACACATCAGAACTGATTCATCTTCAAGAGAATCAGTGAGCTGTTTTATACTGACCTTCACTGGACAACCACCACCACCACCTAAGCTACAGTAGACCACTAGAATTTGTTGAGTTCACCTCAAAGAGCTAAGGAACAAGAAACTGTTGCTGAGCCAATATTAGTTCTTGGTGGATCAAAGAGTCTTACTTAAAGATTTACGCCTGTATGTGGTTGTTTCTCTCCTAGACCTCCGCTGAGATGGGGATCTGACAGCTAGGGGATAAATCAAATCCGGCAGGCGGCAGTAACTCGAGTTATCTCTTTTAAAAACACAGAGATCTCTTCCTCAGCCCGTTGGTCACGCAGGCTTTTCAGAGGCTATCTGACACGAGAGCAGAGCAGAGCCATGCAGCCAGCTGCCAATGCTGAAATCGAATCTTTTCATATTCAAAAAAGGAGGAATATGACTGAAGGAATGAGTCACTAGCAGGCAGCTTTTGAAGTGAGAAAAAGAAAATGACGGAAAGAGAACCACCACAGGGTAGGATTAGCCTATTAGATGCAGTGTCTGACTGAAAAAATAAGAAAATGGAGAAAAAAAATAGAAATGGTGAAAAAAAGAAAGAAGAAAAACGACTGCTAAGATATGCAGAGAAGGGGAGATAAGCAAAGCAGCTTGCTGGACTCAGCTCGGCACGCTGGTCCGCTCAGAGGCGATTCTAGGGTCAGATGGGGCCCCAAGCGAAAATGCAAAATAATGAACATTTGAACCAAAATCGCCACTACTGTGGTAAAGTGTGGGCTGTTATCCACTATCTAGGGGCCCCAAGCGGCTGCATGCCTTGCCTGGTGGCAAGATGCGCCTCAGCTCGGCACGCTGGTCCGCTCATTACTTTAGTGGTCGGGTCTCATCCATCTGACTACCGGGTCGGGTCAGATCCCATCCCACCCGCTGCTGAAACCAATTAATGGAAAAGGCCAACGGAGACAGCGAGCAGGAGAGAAGGAGCCACAACCAACGTCAGGCAGCCAGCGCCGCGCCAAAACCATCAGAGCACTGAGTCTCATCAAGCAACCTGTAGTCGTTTTTCTTCACTTCAAACTGTAAGAGCCAATGATTTGACTTTCCATCCAAAAGGTATTACATTCTGGACCAAATGTTTTTTTGTAACGTAAACAGTAAATCCATTTGTAATGGGGTACATAATTACTGTTTTTTTGTGCTTATTTATTCCAATAGGATAGTGTAAGGTAGGCGGGAAACGATGCGGGAAAGAGAGATGAGATAGGGAGTGCGTTGCAATATGCAACCTTGCCTCCTCCATTTGCCTCCTCCACTTGCTTCTCTCCTCGCACCAGGAAGTAAATGTCATGATGACATCACTGACAACAGCATTATATTTCAATATCTTGCAAAAGCTCAATTGTAGAGTCTTTTTCTCATTTGCAATTGGGATGGTGAATGAAAAACAGTCCCTCAAAAGTTGTTGTGGCTAGGCTGACAGCTGGGAAACTTTATCGTTTTCTCCGCGGAGGAGGGGCCAGGAGGCGGAATGAGGAGAAAAGCGCAAGTGGAGGAGGCAAGGTTGCATATTGCAATGTACTCAGGGTTAGGAAATGAGCCAGGCCGGACCAGGCCGGAATGTTGCGCATACATGGGCTATGTCTCAAATGACGCACTTTTGTCAGTGCACTGACAGTCAGTGCACAGTGCACACAGTGCACTGAGGTCTTTAGTGCATAGTGTCGTGGAAAAAGTTGAGCACTATGCACTGTGCCCTCGCTGGAAGTGACGGCTGAGCATGGCATTAGCTTGCCAAAATACAAGTGGGCTACTGTTTACAATGCACAGCGTCTGGTGCTTGTATTTCCATGTCCTTCACCCCAAAGGACAACAATCACACATACAATACTTTGGTTGGCATGTAAAGGTTGGTGTCCCATCAACATTACTTACAGAATTAGGAGACTGTTGACCAAACTCTTCTACTGAACTGAATGCCACATTTCCTCCATGTCATTGTCAACATGGCCGCCGTTTAGTGCGTGCAGTGTCCATCATTCAAGCACTGCATTTTTCCGCCATTGTTAGGGGATCATCCTGGCACTTTCAGTGCACTGGCTCAACTGAAATTTTCAGCGTGAGCGCCCTAGGCACTGAAAAACAGTGCCCGAAGTGCACAAGTGCGGCATTTGAGACACGGCCATGGTATGGGTCTGAGCGTAGTGCACCACAGCAACCCACAGATTAACGACCAACAAACACTGAAAACGCCTGGAGTGACATACACGTACACTGCATTCAGACTGTTGAGATTTGAGTTATTTAATTAAAAATGTGGGTATGCTAGAGCTGAATCAACACATTCTAATGCAAGATGAGGGTCTTAGCTTTTACATGCAACTCATTCTATGTTTTTTATGTGCTTCGGACGCGGAGATATTTAGGTTTTTATAGGCTGAGGGCACCTTTTCCCAAAAAGGGCTTAGGCATTCAGAAGGGATTTTTTGCAGGTGACAAAAGGGTTAAGATTAATTCTGCTACCAACCAACACTGAAAGCTCTTTGTCATTTTTAAAACAATGTTACGAATCCAGAAATAATACCATTACCCCTTTTCCCTCCCCCCAGGTTTTTCTTCCCCTCCTTCTTTGTTTTTTTCTCTCTCAGCCTCTCGTTCTTATCTTCTCACTTGCTTGCTTTTCACAGGTACAAGTGTATGTGCACCTTTCATTTGCACCCTCACATCCCTCTGCATTCACAAACTTCTCACATTCATTCACACTTTCCACTGACTCTCTCTCTCTCTCTCTCTCTCTCTCTCTCTCTCTCACTCTCACTCTCTCTCTCTCTCTCTCTCTCTCTCTCTCTCTCTCTCTCTCTCTCTCTCTCTCGTACATGTTAGCTGTAAACGGAAGAAAGGTTTTATTTAAATTGTAGTGTAGCTGTAAACGAATCTACCAACTTTAACAGAGTGTGAAATCCACTCCCTTTTGTTGTAGCAACAACGGTCTATTTTCAACTGCCATCTTCAAAAAAAGCTTTCAATGTGAGGCTCAGGGTCAGGGCTTTGACAGCTTTGGTTGGGCCCGGGACAAAGTCATCTGAAAGGGCCCCACTCCCAATGCATTGAATGTAATGAGAACCCAATTGTGCCCCCCCCCCCAATCTCCCTGGGCCCGGGACGGCTGACCTCTATTTTCAACTGCCTATTTTCAACTGCCGTCTTCAAAAAAGCTTTCAATGTGAGGGTCATGCTTTGTCATGATGACTCACACTCCCCCAATGGAGATGCGAAGGAGAAGCTTTTGGTCTCCATGTCTGCCTGCTTGACACTGAGAAATGAGCCGTCGTGTAACCTTTTAGAAGCCGCATGACGTCTCGGCTGCACTTGTGTCGCCTTCAATGCCATCTCCACAGGCCTGTGTGTGTGTGTGTGTGTGTGTGTGTGTGTGTGTGTGTGTGTGTGTGTGTGTGTGTGTGTGTGTGTGTGAGCAATTGCATCTCAGTTCATCTGTTATGTTTGATATGTGTGTGTACATGTGTAAAAAAGTGCATCTGAGTTCACCTTTTACTGTACAGGCATAGGTGTGCACAGGGCACGTGTTTGCGTGTATGTATGTGTGTGCACGTGCACCTGTGTGTGTGTGTGCGTGCATGTGCGTGTGTGCGTGTGCACTGTGTATGCGCGTGTGTGTGTGTGTGTGTGTGTGTGTGTGTGTGTGTGTGTGTGTGTGTGTGTGTGTGTGTGTGTCTGTGTGCCTGTGTGTGTGTGCGTGTGTGTGTGTGTGTGTGTGTGTGTGTGTGTGCCTGTATGTGTGTGTGTGTGTGTGTGTGTGTGTGTGTGTGTGTGTGTGTGTGTGTGTGTGTGTGTGTGTGTGTGTGTGTTGTCCAAAGACGCAAAAAAGCTACTGTGTGGCATACATGGCAGCCCAAAGCAAGTGTGTATATTAGTGTGTGTGTGTGTGTGTGTGTGTGTTTATACACATGCGGTCCAAAAGAGCAACAAGCAAGCTGTGGTACCGATGACAGAGCAACACCTCAAGTGGCACAACCCACGCAGCACACAGAGCGAGCACGACCGGCTGGTACACGGGGCATCTGTGCTAGCCTGATTATCATCGACTTTCAAATCTCTTCAAGACTTGGTCTGACCAAGAGCATAACAATTAACGTTTCCCAAATGGAATGGTTGATCAGCCTCCCTAGGATTACTACTGGTTGACTGGTGTCTGACAAAGTGGGATTTTTCGGGAAATCAGAAACGATATTTGCATTGCTCTTAGCCTTACTAGAAGCAACACCGAAGTTGTTGCGTCACTAGGAGGGCAGGGCCTGGCTAATCTGTGCTGGCTGCCTGAAACATTTTCTGAAGCGATATGAGAAAAACACAACTTACTTCTATTGCACCCTTACATTTACTCCACACACTTATTCATTTTCTTAAAATGTTTATTCCTCATTGCATCTGTGCTGGCTGAAGCATTTTTTTTTTTAATAATACCATTGGTAAACTCCAACTCCCATTGTCATTGCGACACAGCACTCCACAGCACACAAGTGAACACTGCACACTGCACACAACAAAATTGCATTTATGCCTCACCCGTGCAAGGGGGCAGCCCTCAGTGGCGCCCCATGGGGAGCAGTGCGGTGGGACGGTACCATCCTCAGGGTACCTCAGTCATGGAGGATGGGGGAGAGCACTGGTTGATTACTCCCCCCACCAACCTGGCGGGTCGGGAGTCGAACCGGCAACCTCTGGGATGCAAGTCTGACGCCCTAACCGCTCACCCATGACTGTTATGTGAATCGACATGAGAAAATGTGTTACTTCTTTTGGCACCCTGAGATGTAATATTCTTCATTGAAAAAAATGCCCAAAAGCAACACCCAAGGTATATACTGCATAAAATAGAACTACTAAACAAAAAAACCTTTCAGAATGTTCTGCTTGTGGCACTGTACTGCATTTCTGCACTGACCTAGAGAGAGAGAGAGAGAGAGAGAGAGAGAGAGAGAGAGAGAGAGAGAGAGAGAGAGAGAGAGAGAGAGAGAGAGAGAGAGAGAGAGAGAGAGAGAGAGAGAGAGAGAGAGAGGAGAGAGAGAGAGGGGGACAGAGAGAGAGAGAGAGAGAGAGAGAGAGAGAGAGAGAGAGAAAGAGAGATGGAGAGAGAGAGAGAGAGAGCAGCAAACACAGTGTACACTTACACAGGCCTGAATGCAGGTAGTTTCTGAAAGGAAGAGAAAGAGGTAAAGAGAGCAAAGGAGAGGGGAAAAGATATGAGGCATTTCAGCTATAATAGTCCACAGCCTGAACTGCTGTTTGCGAAAGCCTCAGAATGGGTGCCAAGCCCCCTATAGGCACTCAGTGGGGCCAGAGGGGTAGGGAGAGAGAGTGAGTGAGTGAGTGAGAGAGTGAGAGAGAGAGAGAGAGAGAGAGAGAGAGAGAGAGAGGGAGAGAGAAACAGAGATGGAGAGAGAAAGAGAAAGAGAATGAGAGAGAGAGAGAGAGAGAGGGAGAGAAAGAGAGACGGAGAGAGAGAGAAAGAGAAAGAGAGAGAATAAATGTAGACAATGATGGACAAGTAGGTAAGAGAAACAGGGTAAGAGAGAGAGAGAGAGCAAGTGAGAGAGCGCCCTGTAATTAACGTTAGTGCGCACAGATCGATTGCGGCATTAACCCCATGCTGCCCAGCACTACTGCCACCACCACCGCCGCCGCTGCTACTGTTGTTGTGGGCTCTCTCCATCCGTCCAGCACTGTAAGAACCTGGGGCTGCCTTGCACTAGTCGCCATAACAACGTCCCTAGCAACCGAGACTGTGTGGTGACATCATCAGGTGTGAGTCACCGCCGATACAATTGCGGAGAGAGAGCAACAGAGTGCAGAGAAGAAATGGCTTTGTCAAGAGAGGAGGGGGAGACAGTGTTGCCAGATTGGGCTGTTTCCCGCCCAATTGGGCTGCTTAGGATGGCTGTGTGCGGGTAAAAATGGCATTTAGCAGAAAAAAACGCCCAATTTTTGCCATAGAAATCAATGGAATTGGGCAGGACTTTGTGCTTCTGGGCAGGTTTAGAGCATTTTTGGGCTGAAAATCATCAGCCTCATATGGCAACCCTGGGGGGGGGGTCAGGACTCAGGACAACTGCGACAATAGAAGAGGAATAATACAATGGCCACAGGGCTGCAGAGATACAAGTGGGCTTCTTGTCTTTTGAAGCGCAAATTGCATAGCTGGGAAAAAAACCAGCATGTTCAGAAACCCTTCACTTACAGTCTCGCAAAGCCTGCTGAACACTTCACTTTGCAGTCACAAAATTGTGACACAGGTAGCCTACTCATAGTAAAACAACCTGCTACTGCAATTCTGCCTGGATTAAGGTCCTCGAACTGGAGCACGACATGGTGCATTTCTGAAGTGCACCAGTCCTAATTTCATCAATGCTTAATGCAACATCGCAAATATCTGCAAATAGATTCAGACTGGGTTGAGACTTTATTGCAGCTCAATACAAACGCATCAAATACGAAATGAAATGATATGAAATTCAAATGAAGTGTGAAATATTGTCGCTTTGCATCACCCAGTAGTCTGGCATATACACTCATCTCCACCATACCCGATATACACAACTACAAATCTGGAGTGTGCACTGAAACTGACTGAAATGCATTGTAATAAAAATGTGAAAAATGCACGTCGGTTTAGCCACTGATTGCAAATATCTGGGTTCCCTAATGTGGTATGCAGAATACGGCACTACTCTTCGCTCTTCTGCTGCTGAGGAGAGGAGGAGGAGAGGAGAGGAGAGGAGAGGAGAGAAGAGGAGTGCGGGGGTGGGTTGACTGATGCATTGCTACTGCATGCGGAGGAGTGAACACACAGGCTACCCCCCCTGCACCCACGCTCGAGGAGTGAACACATAGGCTACCCCAACCCCGCACCCACGCTCAAACAAGCATGCACGTACACACACACTTCTCTCTCTTGCCATTACTCTATCTTTCTGTCCTTGTTGTTTTCATTTACAGGGAGTGCAGAAAATGGGGCAGTCACAAATAAATATTTGCACGGAGGTTGAACAATAAACATAAACAGGGTGCGATTTCTTGGAAAACCAGAAGGGGGGATGATTCAGATTTGAATCAATATCAATGGAATTACTTTGAACTGTGATGAAAATCATGTAAAAACAGTGGTAATATCAAATCCAGAAGGTGGGACATTCCGCCCCCATGCCCCCCTACAAATCGCACTCTGAACATAAATATGACTTGAAATAAACAACTAAAACAAAATGATGATGACCAATACAAAGCAAATATTTGATTCCAGCTAATATGAGAACATTTTAAAGAGATTCCAAATACAGTAGTTATTTGCCCTTGATCCTGTTCCTCATGTGTGTGATCCTAAATCAATATATCAAGCAACCAATCAATAAATAAATACTGGTACACAAACACAGCTAATACAAACAGCATCGTTTCCTTGTAAGCAGTACACCTTCATCTCGTCTCCCACACTGCACGAGATGACTGAAGGCTAGCAGATGTCGGCCATGATCTGATTAGCCCAGAGAAACAGCTATCCATGCCCAGAGAGACGGAGAGAGAGAGAGACGGAGAGAGAGAGAGAGAGAGAGAGAGAGAGAGAGAGAGAGAGAGAGAGAGAGAGAGAGAGAGAGAGAGAGAGAGAGCAATAGAGAGAGAAAGAATGAAGAAGAATAGGAGAGAAGAATAGACTTTATTGTCATGTAAGTAAGACGCCTATCCAGTGAGAGAGAGAGAGAGAGAGAGAGAGAGAGAGAGAGAGAGAGAGAGAGAGAGAGAGAGAGCATGAGAGAGAGCATGAGAGAGAGAGAGAGAGAGAGAGAGAGAGAGAGAGAGAGAGAGAGAGAGAGAGAGAGAATACAGCCATCAGCCCGAGCCTGGAAGGACCACATAAAGGGCCCTGTAATTTCTCCATCATTAGGGGGCCACTTACAGGGTTTAGATGCCAAATAATTAGCAAAAGACCGTTAACCACCAGCTCTTCCAGGAACAGGATGCTGATGGTCCAATCGATGATGGAGGGGAGAGGCGTGGGGGGGAAAGACAGTGACAACTCTTTCCAGACTCCAAACAGTGACATATGTAGGGAGATTTGGAATTGTCGTGGATTGTCTATCATCATAATTTAATAATTTAAAGGACCAGTTCAGTCAATTTCAACGTGCAGTTGCAATGCCCCCACACTACCCTGGACTTGTCAATACCAGAGGCTTTTTTTCTTCTTCTTCAGCCTTTTCCAAGATCTTGGTAATTGTAATGGGGGCAGCGCTTTGTTTACATTTCAAAAAAACATTTTTATTTATTCCCCAAAAAATCCGAAAGGTTATACAACATCAGCAGACAACTAGCAAACAGCGGTACCTTTTGGGAAAATATTTGGAGTAGGCCTATGTTAATTAAAAAAAAAATGTAAACAAACGCTGCCCCCATTAGAATAGCTCATATCTCGGAAAGGGCTTAGCCGAAAAATGTGGCATCACCAGGTACTGACAAGTCAAGGGTAGCGTGAGCAATACAACAGCATATTGAAATTGACTGAACTGGTCCTTTAAGAGGACAATATGTGACACTGATGAAGCCTCGTGCTCAGCCAGGAACGCCTGTCTGGCCCTGCAATGTTTGAATAAAAAAGAAAAGAAAAAGAAAGAAGAAACAACTGAGTGTGATCAATTTCCTAACTACTTGAGGAAAATGTGAAAATTACAAAATAAAAGAGAGATATAGTGACAATTACAGACTTCTACCGTCAACATACACCATGGCAACCATGGGAAGACTCAACGCACTGTAAGAAGATTACGAGATGGTTGCGTTTCATCTATTTTGAGGACATACGAGAAAAAAAATAGAGATAGACACTGACGTTTATACATATACAGAAGTCTTCCCACCAGTATGTGAAAGTGACTTAAGAAGACACGACAAATTGTCAGGAGATTATGGCAAAGATGGTGGTCGGTCAGACCGTCTCTCCCAGTTCCTGTTCCTCAATGTATTGGGGCAGAGTGTCTAGGGCTAGTAGGCAGTAGGATTGCCGTTGACTGATAATGCGTTGGGGGGTTGGAGGTGACAGGGAGGGACAGATCAGCGCTAATCCAGATTTACAATCCCACGGCCTCTAAGTCACCATCATACAGACATACAGACAACACGCAGATAGACAGACGGACAGACAGACAGACGCACATGCTCAAACACGAGCAGCACAAACACACACCCACGCCCAGGACGCGAAGGCATACTGTACGTCATGCTCGCGCACACACACACACACACACACACACACACTCAGACACAGACACAGACACAGACACAGACACACACACACACACACACACACACACACACACACACACACACACACACACACACACACAAAGACCTCTTACACACAGACACATACGAGTTTGCAAACGTGGACAGAGACACTGATGTGGACACAGACAATCTGAGTGTGACCCAGACAGTTTTTCAGATTCTGTTTGGCAGCCTTGGTCATCAAAGCCCCCCAGGACACACACAGGCAAGCAGACACACACACACACACACAGACACAGACACAGACACAGACACACACACACACACACACACACACACACACACACACACACACACACACACACACACAATGACAAGGCCTTTACAGAGGAACTTGTCATCTGAACTGACTGAATACTTACTGCAAATACAACCCCCTCAATGTCCACCAGGGGGTAGCCAAAAGAGATCAAGGCTGTGTATATATTTACTGTGTAGCCTATATTACCAGTCACTGTGTAGCGTAGCCAACCACACCCTTAGAAAACTGCCTCCTATTGTTTGCTTTGAAGTCACATGAATCTCAGAAGAGCTCCCCTGGCATATTGCCACAGACATAAGCACGGTGCCAACTCTGGGTTCAAAATGTGAGGAAGTGATATCATGACTTTATAGTATTATTTCTGACAAGTGCCTTCTAGTACCAGATTATTTGCAAGAAACACAACGCAAAAAGGCACATTATGAATATTTTAGAAGAGTGAAGCACTGAACGTAGCCTATATCTCTGTGATGATCACAGGAGGACAACCCTTCCTGGACAGCCACCAATTTCCTTGTGCAACCTGCCAAACTGCGGTCACAGCGTCACAGTGATTATCTTGATGGACCAAGAATGTTCCTCATTCCAATGATCTTTTTCTGTCTTCCTTCTAGGGCTGGGCGGTATACCGTTAAAAAAAATGTGATAAGGGTTTCACCTACAAAAGGTTAACTTTTTGATGAGACCAGGGTTTTTTTTTGTTTTTATTCCAAAAAAGTGATTAAAATAGAAATGAAGATTTAAGTAAAATTCAGGATTTTATCTCATTTTCAAATTCAATTTCAGCCTTTTCTTCAGAAGCATTGAGATGTGGGGGAAAATTGCCGCTTATGGAAAAAAAAACTGTGCAGCGAACCGTCATATTAATTTTCATTAAGAAAACCGTGGTGCGGATTTTTTCCAGAACCGCCCAGCCCTACTTCCTTCTGTGTCAAACCTGCAGCCTGACCTGAGAGCAAAAACTACCCAGTGGTGCTTTAATTCAGTGAGTCAACAAGGGAATACCAAGGGTGAGCGAGCAGATTGCTGTAAGGAGAAAGAGACTTGCAGGACATTGCGAAAGGCACCCAGAACTGCCAGCCAGCGAATTGGTGCAATGGGAACCATCACGTGGGTGCCGGTTAAGAGAACGTCCCACTCTAACATATGTGTGGACATACTTAAGAAGGACGCAGGAGCTCAGAGTACCAGCGAACTGAAAAGATGTATGGAGAATCGGGATGACTGGAAGCAACGATGGAAGGCTCGTCTGAGGACGACCCCCGCCCCTTCTGCTATATTCTTAACAGCAACCATTTTCTATTAGTAAATTGATTTGATCATCATTTATTATTAATGCAAAATCATAATTTGAGATTCACGGGAACATTCAATAAACGTATTAGCCATACATGTGAACATTTGTATGTTACTAACCAATTTGTGGAATGATTATATTACAATATAAAAGCATGTAGCCTACTGTATGTCTGTCTACTGTATTCAGAGTGCCTGTGTGCAGTATCTCCACAACCCCCTGGGGGGTCCCGACCCACACTTTGGGAAGACAACCCAAAAACAAACTACTGAGCAACAACGTACTCAGTCTTGCTACAACAACTAACCATCCCATTAAAGAAGAAAACAACATACAGCATGATCGATAGTTGCCTGACTCCTATTGAGGCCGGTATGGGTGATTCAGCGCACTTCGCAGGAGAATCATCATCATCCTCCTCCTCCTCCTCCTCCTCCTCATCATCATCATCATCCTCCTCCTCCTCCTCCTCCTCCTCCTCCTCCTCCTCATCATCATCATCCTCCTCATCATCATCATCATCATCATCATCCTCAGCAGCAGCTTTATGCCTTTATTGAGTTTGGACAGTCGAAGATGGTGACAAGAAATGAGTGAAAGATAGAGAGATGGAGAGGGAATCGGGAGATGACCTCGAGCTGGATTCGAACCCGGGTCACCGCAAGGCACGGCGCACTAGCCCACCGAGCCACCCCCCCCTGAGTTAAAGAAAAAGAAAGAAAGCCCATTGGGAAACTCCAACTCCCATTGTCATTGTGACACAGCACTCCACAGCACACAAGTGCACACTGCACACAACGAAATTGCATTTATGCCTCACCCGTGCAAGGGGGCAGCCCTCAGTGGCGCCCCATGGGGAGCAGTGCGGCCTCAGTCATGGAGGAGGATGGGGGAGAGCACTGGTTGATTACTCCCCCCACCAACCTGGCGGGTCGGGAGTCGAACCGGCAACCTCTGGGATGCAAGTCTGACGCCCTAACCGCTCACCCATGACTGCCCCAGTTACCTGAGTTACATCATCATCTTCTTCTTCTTCCATCATGTTCCCACACGTGAGAGCACCCTGGAGAGGCTGGTGTACTTGTAGGAGGTGCTCGAGATGCTGTGAAGAGCATTATCGCATCGCATCGAGCCAACACCACCACACTGAGATAATAACATGCAGGCGAGGAGAGAGGTGTCTGGGAAGGTGTGAGATGGGAACTCAGCTCACTGAATCTGAAGTGATCTCAACCCTTTAAAGCAGCAAACCATTATCCTCATTCACATCGTCTTCCAGGTGGAAAACAAGTGTGCTTGCGAGATAATTTTTCATGGTAACACTTTAGAATAATGGATGCAAAAAAGCATTATAAAGACTTAATAAATAATTAACTGTTGATGAACAAAACATTAACAAACGTTTGTAAATGACTAGGAAATGTAAACAAATGCTTGTAAATGACTAGGAAATGCTATGTTAATATTTTATATTTATCAAACATTTACAAGTTGCTTGTAAATGAGTAAAATACTCTGTTATAAGGTGTGTAAAATCTTGAATATATCATTTGTAGATGTTTTATAAAGCATTAATAAAGCTTAGTTAATAATAAAAACATATTGTTTTATTGTTAATGTTTTATTCATCATTAGTTAACTATTATACGGAGTCTTTACTAAGGAACATTATTATTAAGTGTTACCTTTTTCATTTGTCAGCGCCAGCGCCAGCTAGATATAATAACTGATGCAAGGCCTTTTGCTATACTCAGACTTTTGCTATGTTTACTGCAATGTGCAATAATGTGTAGCCTATTAGGTCTGTGTGTACGTCTTGTATTTGTGTATCTATGATGTCAGACACCTTAATTTCCTTTAGGATTAATAAAAAGTAGTCCACTCTACTTTTAGAGGTTTAGGGATTTTGCAAGACATCAGATGAGACTAGTACTCTGCTCTCTATTACACTGTTCCCTCTCTTTCTGCCTGCAGGGTTAAAAAAACAACAGCTAGCGCAACATTTGTGAACTGAACTTGCTATTTCTAGTCTTCTAATGTGTATGGCTCTTGGTGCGCGCTCTACTGGTAAATCCAAATGTTTAATCTGTTTTTAATCCACGTTCATCATGGCCCTCGGCCGGCACATGCTCCACAGCACACCAGCTGCATGAATCTACTTAACAGTGCTGTTGTCCCACGCCCGCGCCCGCACCCACGCCCGCCAGAGACTAGGGGTGCATTCCAATATGCGACCTTACGTCCTCCACTTGGGCTTGTGGCCTCGCCCCGCCTCCTGGCCCGTCCTCCGTGGAGAAAACAATTACGTTTCCCCGCTGTCTGCCTAGCCAAAACAATTTTTGTGGGACTATTGAGAATATTGGGAAATGAGAAAAGGACTTTACAATTGAGCTTTTGCGAGATATTGAAATATAATGCTGTTGTCAGCGATGTCATCACAACATATTACTTCCTGGTACGAGGCCACAAGCACAAGTGGAGGAAGCAAGGTCGCATATTGGAACGCACCCTTGGGCTGAGATAATGCCCCCCATACGCCCAACACGTGCTTTCAGTTTAATTGAATATCTTGCTTGAATTTTCGAAAATGGAAATGATGCAGACATCTGAAAAAGCAGGCAGTAATCCAGGTACCAGACAATTTTAGTGCGAGTGAGTGGTCTACACAAAAGGTGTAAGCTCCAGAAATACTTAATATTACTAACAGCTCCAAAAATACTTTGTTTAATAACAAACAGCAACGTTTGGATCCGCTAGTGGGATCTTCCTCAGGCTTGAATATTTGCCTGCTATTGCTACATTCCGTCCTAACGTAGCATAATCTGTGATCAGACAACATCCGGCACACCATCGTGGACCCCCGTGCATGAAACCAAATAGGACGCTCGTGGCACTCCATATCATGGCACTCCACCTGTATCTACTCTCATCTGTATTCTCATCTCTCCCTCCTGATATTATATCATCAAAGCTCTTGAGTGGTCCCGAGGGCCACTTCATCTAGGAATTAAATATGTAAACAAACTCATAAACTCACAGAGAGAGTAACCCACACCACACGTTAACATGCGTAGTGAAGTCTACTCAGCACCAGTGATCTAACGACAATAGAAAATGAATTGCTAATGTGTCTGGCAAACAAATAAACAAAGGAGCCATTGTCTTTGTATGCCAGCGCTGCCTCAGGCAAATATTATGATGCTAATCACCATCCAACCACGCTTTACCAATCGCAGATGGAAAGACGCCAGAAAGACGACTGTGAAAGGCATCACTGGACAAACAGGTTATGTAAGAGAAATGCTAATATTGGATAGAATTGAGTAAAAGGGAGTCATCTTTGGCAGCAATAACAAGAGGAGGTGGTGATGCGCAAATGAAGATGAGGGGATCTGGCCAGGCCGCGCCCTCCTAGTGACGCTGCAACACCTTCAGCGTTGCTTCTAGTCAGGCCAGGAGCTCTTGTCGGGAAGCAAACGACCAGTAGCAAACCAGAGGGAGGCGGGTCAACCATGCCGTTTGGGAAATGTTAATTGTTACGCTCTTGGTCAGACCAAGTCTCGAAGAGATTTGAAAGTAGATCTGGCCCAGCCGTGCCTCAATTGGCTGGGCACTCGACTGCTATACCAGTGACCTGGGTTCGATTCCTTCCCGAGGTCGTTTGCAGGAACCCTACCCGTCTCTCTCTCTCCCCACTGACTTCCTGTCACAACTTCACTATCCTATCATAACAAAGGCAGAAAAAGCCCAGAAAAATACTTTAAAGGGACACTGTGCAGGAAATGGTCAAAAAAGGTACTGCAACTATGCTGCTCATTGAAATTGGGCTGCCTATTGCCAAATTTGATCTTTACATGAAAGTTTACTAAGTAATAAACAAATATTTTCTAGTATGGTCCAAGTACAGTCATTTTTGCAGCTAAAAATGGCTATTTCTGGAAATTCAAAATGGCGGACGATGGAGAAGATCCCCCTTTTCATGTATGAAAAGTGCAATTTTTCCAGTCATAATGAATACTTAGAATTTGATGGTGGTGGTAAGTATTCATGAAAAAGGTAACATTAGTGAATGGGAAGCATGAATTCTGGAAATAAACAACTAAAAATCTCACACAGTGTCCCTTTAATTTGGAGGATGAAGGGATCTGATGAAACACATCTGTTGCATCTCAAAGGCTTTGCACGTCAAGATGTGTTAGCAAGAATTACAGTGCCATACTTCAGAAAGTATTACAGTAATTCAACATGACACCAAATGGAGGAAAGCGAAACAAAATCTAATTAGAACAGATGAATATTTAATGGGGTTTCAATTCTGGTCTCATCCGTTATCTGCTCTCATTGACACACACACACATGCACGCACACACAAAAGCAATTTTATAAATGTGAACAAATGGCCTTTACATGTGGACAATTCAGCCTACATAACATGAAAATTAGGTTACCAGGCCAGTGGTTTCTTGCTAATCACCTTTGTGGCTAAA
>NC_085859.1:15453729-15456229 GCF_034702125.1 Engraulis encrasicolus
ACGTGTCGTCGCGTGCTGTGCTGTGCATGCCATTAGAGGACGCCGAGTCCTGTCCCACTGCTTTAATGCCTGTTAATGTAATAGAAAAGAAGAAGAGGCTGGAGCACCGCAGTTCAGTCCACCAGCTAATGCACGCACACACACACACACACACACACACACACACACACCTTAAAAACTGCTGCACAGATAGAGAGGGGGAACACAGGGAGTGAGGCACTTGAAAACTGGAGGACAAAGAGGCAGACACAGAAAAAAAAGAGAGAGAGAGAGAGAGAGAGAGAGAGAGACCTTCAACACTCCTTTATTGTGAACCATTGTCACCACTTAAAAAATGTACTTTACATTACATGTTGATCCTTCCATTCACCATAAAAGAGAGTAGACCTCTCCTTCCCCATTCCCCCCCATCACCCCCCGTACCTCGGATTATTACCACCTAAAACTAAGCTTACCACCATTACAGATTGACCAAAGTCCCTTATCTAAACACCATTTTTTTCAAACAAAAGTAAAATCAGCTGTGACCTCAAAGTAGGTGAACTCAGTTACTATCCTTGCTTCAACAAGAGTCTTAAACAGGTCAGTTTGTGCCACTATTTTTCCATCCTGCTCCAGCCTGTAACATTTCCAGATTGCCATTTTGGCTTGTCCAAGTAGGAAATTTAGACAGGTGCACACATCCTTGATTCTCTTCGAGTATTTGACTCCAAAAATAAACAGTTCCTTCGTAAAAATAAAACCAAAACAACTACACACCTTTGTAAGTAAACAAAACAATGGGGTCAGTTTTGCACATTCTGAGAACACATGGAACACGGTATCAGGCACGTTACACAGCACACATAAGTTTGAGTCCTTATTTCCTATCCTTGAAAGAAAAACCCTTGTGGCCATGACACAATGCAAAACCCGCCACTGAAGGTCTCCAGCACGCTTGGGGATAGGACTTTTGTACAGTGTTCGCCATGCAGGGACAGTTGACTGGCTGACACCTAAGGAAACCCTCCACCTTGTATCAGGCCGCCCTTGTAATTGTGCCCAGTGAGAGATTTTAACGAGTGTGTAATAGATCACCTTCTTCCCCACCTTGTCAAAAGACATATCCATACACCCCGCCCACGAGAGAAGGGAGTCCGTACGCCTCCCCGTTCCTGCTAGTTTGGGGGATAGTTTTACCACTGGAAAAGCTGCAGTTCCCACGCCACTGACTATGAACTCCCCAATAAAGTCCTTCAGCTCTCTTGGCAAGGAGCCCTGTAAGACCCCCAGCAACGTAGCGATGGCCCTCACTGATCTGCACCCCAGTTGCTGCGCCACCGCCTCTGGTGTTCTCCACTCCCTCGTAGAGAGATCTAGGAGGTTCCCCACCCTTGTGATGCCATTATTAAAGAAAAGGTCCACTACCCCCTGTGAAAAACCTTGCTGTGTGGCCAAAAAGGTGAGGAGAGAGAGAGAGAGAGAGAGAGAGAGAGAGAGGGGAGAGAGAGAGAGAGAGAGAGTGAGAGAGAGAGAGAGAGAGAGAGAAGAGATAAAGAGAGAAAAGAGCAAGAGAGTCTCACACACACACACACACACACACACACACACACACACACACACACACACACACGAGAAGTGTACAGGCAGGTAGATGAATGCAGGCAGGAGTATAAAAGAACTCATTTGGCTGACTTGCACTTGCTCACTATACTCCCCAGACATGGCCACCCCCCCCCCCTGTGCTGCTGATACAGTACTCCCACATTTCTGGGCAGCGATGCAGCTATGATGATGACACATCTCTACTATATATATACGGACCAACAATATAAAGTTGAAGGTGAAGACTGTGCACATCCCAGGAAAAAGGTTCAAGACCAATGTTGAATGTAGTTTTCAGAGTAAGGAAGCCATGAAATAATAATAAGAAGAAAAAAGGATTCTAAGTGTGCGGACACCTCACTCTGACCAACAATAAAGGCCACAGAGAAAGCACAATATACATACAGTATAGCCCCTACTGTACTCCTCCCCATCTTAGAAAACCAAGTCCAGCCACATGGACAGGGAATAATAGAGGGATCATTTTACATAATATTTAGGAAACATTATCCTAAATATTGGATTTTTCACATGAACTGCCATATGGTATGCACAGATAATATGCAGCCGGGATGGAAAGCTTGATTTTGATTCAACGCATCAAATGCAAATGTGTATGACTGGAATAGTGCAAAAGCCCTTCAAAATACAATAAATAAGCTACAAAGTCTATCTCAAATTTGTCTACATAGATGGCTAGTTACGTCTTCCCAAACAGCACTGTGCATGATGTGCATGAATGTGTAAAAACCTTTCTTGACCCATTTGACCTATTTCACTTCTGTGGTCCACATAGTCTAGAGCATGTTGTCTCGACTCGCCTCATGATGGTTGCCAAGTCTGTCTGCCAGTCTGCCTGTCTGACATGTCTGGCTGCATGTTTGCACTCTCTAACCCAAGTAAAGACCTTGGCTTG
>NC_085859.1:15461229-15483729 GCF_034702125.1 Engraulis encrasicolus
ACAAAGGTGATCTGATGTGCTGAATGATTTAGAGATGTAATGGATCACTGAAATCAGACATTTCTATTTCTGTGCTTTCATGACCTCAACTGAGGCAGACAAGAAATTGATGCCCCAGATAAGAACAGAAAAAGGGCAATATGAGTCCAGAATCAAATGGTAAAGCTGTGGTAGGCCTACAAAGTAATAAAACAGGGTTTGATGAAAGCGCACACCCACATTCACAAAGGCGTGCGCGCAAACACATACACACACGCACACACATGCGCACGCACAAACACACACAGACACGCACACGCACACGCACACGCACACATAGACACACACACACACAAACACACACACAGACACGCACACGCACACGCACACGCACACAACGAAGCTGAAACAATCAAGGAGGGAGGCACACTGGGACAAAAGCCTGTCAAGAGATTTAGGACACTGACGACAGACAGACAACAAGACAGTCATCCTCCTGGCTGCTGTGTTGTGTTTTGCCTTTGCCTGACCCAGGGCACAGATACAGCCGACTCATACACTATGATGTCGAGACACGCTGCTTTGTCAACGTACCCTATTACCAATAGTCTGTTAACACAGCCCAAATCCTAACTTATGGGCCCTGCCGTGGCCTAACGATAGGGCACTGGGTTACTACGCCGGCGACCCGGGTTTGATTCTGGCCCGGGTCATTTTCCGAACCTTCCCTGTCTCATTTTACTCATTTACTGTCTCTCCTCCAGCGTCTTGTCAAAAATAAAGGCAAAAAAGCCCTTAAAAAAAAAAAATCTAACCAAATCCTAACTTTTGGCTACTGTATTGCGTTATGGTTGTACTGACTTGTCTCACAGAGTAGGGTAACCATGGCAAGACACCGCCAAAGATCGCCTAGGAGACTCCAGCTCTTTGGAACATCAGACATTGATAAGCATCTCCTTCACGCTCATATAGCTATTGTCGAGACGACACTGTTTGTCGACCCCCTCCCCACCCCACCCGTCCATGACACACAGAGGGAAACGTTGGCTAGAAGGCTCAGTCTTATCTGTAGTGTTAGAGAGTGAGTGGGTGAGGGAGGAGAGGTTGAGGGGTGGGTGATTGGGTGGGGAACACTGATAAGGACTGTGATTAAAACGAGGCTAATTTCCTGGACTGAGGAACCGTGATGCTAACACACTTCTTGCTGTGAGCAGGGCCACCGCAGCTACACATAAGCAGAGTACACAGAGTGCTTAGGGCACCTACCACTTTGCTTCCAAAATTGGGGCTTCTTAAATTGAGATACCAAAAAAACGATGATACTAAAGTGACTGTCAAAACGTCCTGACCAGTTATGCTTAGGGCCTCCGAAACCTCAGCAGCGGCCCTGGCAGTGAGGAGGGCTGGAGCAGCAGTGAGGAGTGAGGAGGGTAGAAGGCAGGGCCGGGTTATCCTCCATACTGCACGGGCCAGTGGCACAGTGCCCCGGGGGCACCAACCATTTACATACAGCCAGCTAAGGGGCACCTGACCCAACCTGATCTCCTCCATATCCGTGTCCAGGTCTACGGATTTGTTAACTCAAAATCCGTGGCTGGGAGACGTATTTTGCTGAAATTCCGTGCGACAGCAAACATTTTTTTCCTAAAGTAACTCAATGACCAACCGGGCACCACAAAACACACACTTTAGGCTACAAATACGTATTATTCAGAAATGGGGCACCTGCAAGGTGTAGTGCCCAGGGGCACGGCAATGTCTTTATACGGTCCTGGTAGAAGGAAATGAGTCCTTTATTTAAAGAGGCAGATTTGGCAGGGTCTTTATCTGGACAAAAAAATATAATCCTCGGAGCGAATCATGTTACCCATTTCCATATCCCCTCCATTACAATGCCACATGATAACACCTTATCCGAAAATGGTTAATCTGATATATGGTGCGCACTTAACACTGACACACGCACGCACACACACGCACACGCACACGCACCACACACACACACACGCACACACACGCACACGCACACGCACACGCACACGCACACACCTCATCTGATATGCAGATAAAAATAAACACTAATACCTGAACATATTTAACTCTACTTCAGGACGTTGAGCATTTTCTCTCAGATGTTTCCTTAGATCACAAATCAGAGATGCTAACTTGTGTTTGGTGTTATTTACCTACTGTACATATGGTAAAGGCATTTTTGATATCTAAGACCAAACCATTGAGAATTAAATTACTGTGTGTACTGTGTAGGAGTTTTATAGCTTCCCCCCCTCCCCTCCTGTCCTAAAATGATCACTGAAGGTCTCACATAATGCTTAGGGGTCTTACACACCAGGGCGGTAAAGCGTCGCGGAACAGCCGCGTTTTTTACTGGCGTCGGTGAAAATACATTGAAACATATCTGTCCTTACACACCAACCGGCGGTAGTTGAGCATCATTTGGAAAATAGAACTCGACCGTATTTTTCACGCCGGCGACGTCTCATTCAAATGAATGGCAGAGTAGCATGCTATCTTTGGCTGTGGGGAGGGTTTTGAACAGGACTTGCCGCGCACGCCGACGCTGTCAATGTTAAAGGCAGAGAAAAAAGCAGAAAGACCGCGTTCGTCCCGCGACCGTTCCGTTCCGCCTTGATATGTTTTGGCCCTTACACTGCCAGGTAGCCAGGCGAGTGTGACGGCTCTGATGATAACCTCTTGTGCCCCTGGCCAGTTAGGGCTGATTAGCCTGCCTTTGCTATTTGCCTTTTTCCCAAGGCACTGCGGCACGTTCTGATAACTTGACACGCACACACACACACACACACAGTCAGTAACCCAGTTGTGAAAGCATGCAGGGAGCAGGTACTTACGCCTGCCTGCCTGCCTGTCTGACATTGAGTGTGTCCTTTATTTTTAGCGTGAGCTGAGCAGAGCTAGCTCTGCTGAGTTGAGCTGTGCTGTGGCCAGGCTGGGGCTGGGGCTGTGGCTGGGGCTGTGTGCTGTGGTGTGTGCACTCAAGCACTACAACACTGGCAGCCAGGGGCCTGTCAGGAGAATTGTGTGTGTGTGTATGTGTGTGTGTGTGTGTGAGAGAGAGAGAGAGAGAGAGAGACAGAGACTACAACACTGACCCTGGCCTGTGTCAGGAGAATTGTGTGTGTGTGTGTGTGTGCGTGCGTGCGTGTCAGTGGCCTAAGATCCTCCTCCTCCTCCTCCTCTCCTCCAGTCTTCCCGCCCGCCCTCTTGCCTGTTACCATGACTCCTGCAGCCCAGATAAGATGTTCATATGCCAACATGCTCCCAGGAGACCTGCCTCAAGATGGAAGACACGGAGAGTGTGTATATACTGTAGCCTACTGTAGTGTGTATGTGCATGTGACAGGGAAGAAGAACAACAGCCAATGAGTGTGCGTGCCTGCGTGCGTGCGCACGAGCGTGAGTGAGTGAGTGTGTGAGAGAGAGAGATAGAGAGAGAGAAGAAGGGAAAAAGTACAAGACTCGACAGCCAATGAGAGAGAGAGAGAGAGAGAGAGAGAGAGAGAGAGAGAGAGAGAGAGAGAGAGAGAGAGAAGATAAAGAGAGTAGAGCAGATATGACAGGAATTAGAAGTACTATGCAACTATCTGGTGGTGCATTACATTGTGTACTCTGCCCTGCCTGAACTGCAGCTGAACAGTATGAAATGTATCTCTCCCTTGGAAATAAACAATACACGATCAGCATATCAAAGACTACTCACTCACTCATTCTTTTTTTTCTTTTCTCTTTTTTTTTTAAAGGTGCACTGTCGGGGATGGTGGCCAGATTAGGTATTGCAACTATGCTGCTCTTTGAAACTGTGCTGCATATTGCCAAATTTGATCTCTTCATATTTTATTTACTAAATAATAAACTAATATTTACTAGTATGATTAAAGTACAGTAAGTTTTGCAGCTAAAATTGTCTATTTCTAGAAATTCAAAATGGAGGACATGGAAAAGAAGTAATAAACCTCCAAAAATATCTGATGTAACACTACGATCTCTGTCACCTGCTAGGCCTAAATAAAGAAAGAAAACTTCCTTCTCCTCCACCATTGCCAATTTTAAAATGCAGTACAAAACCTCTCTCCATTGTGGGACACACACCATTGACTCAAGCAGACCCAAGACCTATAGCAGCAAACAATTCTCATATAAAGAAATACATCTAAAACGTTGCCAAATGTGGGGGATGAGACAAGGAACTCATGTGCTGTCCTACTAACACCTCTGTCCATCTCCAGGGACAGATCATCTACAAGCGTCCCAACAACATATTAGTGTGCGACTGTGTGACCTTTTTGGTGACAACTCAGGCTGTGTATCTCACCATTGAGATCAACCATTATCCAAAAAAGGGGACTGGACAAGGCCCTATGTTATGTATTGTCCAGCCTATACCTCCGTCCATAACAAGATACAAGATACAAGATATTTTATTTGTCATGTCAATGAAAAGCTTCCCTGCTCTGAGAGTCCCAAAAAAGGTTAAAAGGCAAAAAAGTAGGAAAAAATATATATTTAAAAAGTTGAATGCTGAATTATTTTTTTAAATGGCAGGTTGGAGAAAGGGGAGATGTGATGAGTGGATTCCGTCCTATGTTGATGTTTTTGAATTCAACAGTCTGATACATTGAGGGAAGAAGCTGTCCCTGAGTCGGCTGGTGTGAGCACATAATGATGCCTGATAACCACAGTCCTACACCACTTGCCAGGGTAGTGACCAATGACCAATGCTGACAGCTTTGGCTGGTCCCTGGGACAAAACCACCTGACACATTTGTCCACCCCATTTTGGCTTCTCTCTTGACTGATAACCTAAAAGTAGTTCCTACAACACATTAGTGCGTGAGAGCTTTTTTTTAGTGTTGACTTTTTGTATGTGTGTATCTCTCTATTGAGATCAATCATTGCCAAATGTGGGGGCGAGACGAGACTAGGGGTCGACCGATACAGATTTTTTAATGGCTGATGCGATACCATTTTTTTTTCATCACCCTTGGCCGATACCCGATTTCCATTTCCCGATATTTGGGGCCGATATGGGTTAAAAAAAAAGGTTATTCCAGGTCTCAAGTTAAAAATAAACATTCCTTTAACATTATCAAATTGAGGTAGAACTTGTAACATTTAAACACCCACTCTAACAATCAAGTAATGCCTAACAATCAAGTAATAAAAAAATAAAAAGTGTCGAATGACATAAAATAATAAATATTGCGTATCGGCCAAAAATTGGGTCCCCCTATTTACCATAGAATGGCCTCTGCTGATAACCACTGTCCCACACCACTGACTGGCCCGGTCAGGTCCTGACCAGTCCTACACCACTGACTGATAACGACTGCTGACAATCCGGAGGGGGTCCCATCTCCCCTCACCTACGTCACTGGCCAGGCAGCCATGCAGGCACCCATGCGCCAACCACCCTGCCCCATCCGCTACACCCACATGGCCTACGTGTCGCACTGAGCAGGGAAGCTGACAGAAGGGGACACAGGGGGTGAGTTGTCCCGGGCCCGAGAGGAGAAGGGGCCCAGAATATGGTCCCCCATTACTTTGTGTGTATTAGGTGTGGGGGGGCCCTTTCAGATAACTTTGTCCTGGGCTCAGCCAAAGCTGTCAGCGTCCCTGCACTGGAGACACCACTGGTCCACAACTCTTTTCATTCATCCATCCATTCACCTTCATCGCCACCCCCCGCCCCCCAACACACGCATACACACACTGCATTCATTGCCCCTAGTGCAGGGAAGAGCCCATTCACTGCCACATGGTTGTCATATATCATGTCTGAGGACACCATTGAGACCTAATGTCACCCAGACAAAACTAATCAGTAGATGTGTGTGTAGCCTACGTGGCGCACTAAAACATAGGCCTATGTAAACAAAAAAGGGACAATATTACATAAATAAATATGTATATGTAGAAAATGTAAAGTAAAAGTATAAAGCCAGAGTATAAATGATCTTTCGGATCTTTCTTTCTTTTAAATATCCATATGCTGACCAAATCAGCCAAAACAGAAGATTGGAATTGATAAAGGAGGCAGCTGAAAACCAGTGTACACATTAATAACATTATGTACCAACTTAAAAGTCACTTTCCATTGTTTTGAACAGTGGAGAAATGTAGAGGAAATCTGCAGTAGGCCTATTAAAACAGCACCATCATGTCATCATATGGCAAATCTTGTTGGATAGGTCTTAATGGACAGTATGTTCGCCTGTCAAAAACTAAACAACGTGTCTACTTTAGAGCAGACAGCTGTATCAACGCATTCACTTGAACAGGATGTTTTGTCAGTGAGTCAAACGATGATAACAGAGTGAGCAGGAACACTGTGCGGTGTGCCGCGGGGGAAAACAGGTTAGAGTAGGTAATCAGAACTAAATGCGGAGCCTAACGCATCATAATCCACGGCGCGCGGTGTCGGACATGGATCTTACCTGGCACAGTGGCGCCGACGGCGAGGATGGTTACGAAAACAAGTTCGGTGAGAAGCCAGGCCCACGGTCGGATCTCGACCCTTCTTCTGCTCATCGATTTCATCCTGTGAAGCGCTCCTTTAGAAAGGACGGTGAGATGGACGCGGGGACCCGGGGTTTAACATTCCCCCCGTCCCGCTTGCCAAATAAAAAATACGGCGCAAAAAAAAATCACAGCTCCCGGTGCGTCAGGGTCTATAGCAGGTGGTTAAATGCAGGTGCGTCTTGCCTTCGGTTGTTATCGCCGGGGGAAATTCGACACCGCACATTTCCTGAAGTCTCCTTCTCCTGGAGACGACAGGCTGCTACAGCTAGAGCTTCAGTGGAGACGGACTATCAGATCTACTGCTGTGCTGTGCTGAGCTGTCAGGCATACGTAATCCCGTGTCGTCACGACGTTGGTCCAATGTTATGCACTGTGCCTTGGCGTAAAATCCCCAGCAGATAAAAGTACTTAAGGCGGTCTCTATCGTACAATTGAAACATATGTTACACTACAGAAAGACAATAGGCCTACGTGTAACTTTAAGTAAGAAAACCAAGAGAAATACACGCCCACATTACTTTTCACTAATAAAATGCATTTTCCCTTTTCTTTCTTTCTAAAATCACTATTAGTCAATGTTTGGGTATTGGTTGCCTACAGTGAAAGAGGATTTTTTTTGTTTTTTTGCTCCAGTCTTGTGTCAAATACAGTTAGCTTGCAGTCTCTCCTGCGCATTGCAACACATCATCAACAGGGGTCATTGCAGAGACAACATCCAATGTACTGGATACTGTAGAAGAGGCGCCTCCTTGTGGTGATGGGCTATGTGGTTCAACTCGTAAGTGTTTGTTTACATTATTGTGACAACAATATCATGTATACACTATATTTAAAAGAATATGTACTGTCCCAAAAGGTAGCCTTATCTTACCAAAAATTCAAAGCTCCTCTCCACATGCAATACAAAAAGGACGACACCAAACCAATGAAACTGGTTATGATTTATTATGAAGAATTTGCATTTAAACGAGTAAAATAATATTTAAAAGGCAATTAGACATAAAAAGAGGAACATAAAAATAATAAACAATTCAATGCCAGTTCAGCACATAATAAATAAAAAAAAGAGTCTTAGAGCAGTCAGGGCCAAGCCATGGACGGTTACAGGTACATTTCCAAAAGTAGTGTCGCGACAATGACTTCCTAGAATGAGCATGGGTAGGCATAGACTGATTGTAATGTTTTTAGCACACCAAAATCCTTTTGATAGCTTGTCATTTCAATTTGAAATACAGACACCTGCCCTTTAAAAGTCATTTTCTACTTTTTCCCCCCCGCCCCCTTGCATGCGTTTCTATTCAGTCTCCACCTTGATGTAGTGAAGCACTTTGTCATGTGCTAGAAACACAGTGCAGAAAAATAGGTAAAGAGGGCTACATGTTGAGAGAAAACACACGCACGCACGCACACACATGCACACACACGTACGCACAGGCACACACACACAAAGCGATCAAATCAAAGAGAATGGGAATGAAAACAATATCTTAGCCTTCCTGCTCAAACTAAGGGAACATATGTAAAAGAAGGGGAAAACACAGAAATCACAAACGGCCAACAAACCTATAATTTCGTATTTACAAAACACCATATCGGACAAAGAGTGAAAACATTTTTATGAAAAACACAAGTAACTCAGGATTGCTCATCAAGATGATTTGAAACAACTCCCGCACACTGACCACTTTGCTGTTTTGTTTCACACAATGTTTCGGTCTAGGACCGGGACGAGACCGAAACATTGTGTAGTAAAGAAAACACCGACATGGTCAGTGTGCGGTAGTTTTTTTAAATTGTCTGCTGAGTGAGTCATCGCCGACGCACCAGCCAACTGGGGTGTGTGAAAAAAATACAAGTTTACCGTTCATCATGATGATTTAAAAAATAAAAAAAAAGACAGTGTTGTTAGCTTTGGGTTAGAGTGATGCATAGTGTGCTTGCTGACCAGTTTTCACGTGCAGGTCAGGTATTATACGTGTTTAAAAGTGAGTGGTTTCACCATTCAGGATATTGTCAGTAAGGCATCGGGAACATTGGAGGCATCGGGAACATTGGAACATTGGACATTGGACATTGGAATATGTGGATGGTCCCTTGATCTTTAACAGACCCTAATTTATCAGCTAGGAGGTTGTATGCAGCATGGCAGAGTGCGTAGAGAAAAAGAGAAAAAAAGGAGAGCAGTGGTCACAGGAGAAGAGAGGATGCATGGAGTGGAGGAGAGAGAAGTCTGGAGACGGGTTGGTAAGCCTCCACTGAAGATGCTTGATAGAGATATAAATAGAGGGCTGAAACCCAACAGATTTCAACAAGAGTAAACGATAACTAAAAAAATGATAATAACAATTATAATTCTGCGTGCCCACGCACCCCCTTCCAGAAAACAAATCGACCCAAACAACATTGTTCCAAAACCTCTTTGCTTTGGCCTCGTTCAAAACAAAACAAAACAAAAACAACAAGTCTCACATCTCATTGGCTGGGACAGCATCTGTATTGAGTCCCTTCCCAGAGTCCTCTGCTGCTACCACTATAGTGTCACTCTGCTTCTCCTCCTCTATTTGAACGGGGGCAGCTGGTTCCTTGTCGGCCTCAGTTGTTGTGGTTACTGCTGCTGCTACCTCAGGAGCTGGTGCTGGCTGCAGGCTGCCGCTGTCTTCCGTTTGACCAGCAGCAGTGGGCTGCTCCTCCGCCACAGCGGGCTGCTCTGACACAGCAGGAGATTCCGGGCTGCTCTCTGCCTCCCCCTGCTGTTGGCATGGTGACGCTACAGCCTCCTCAGCTGGAGGAGGAGGAGGAGGTGTGCTCTGGGCTTCCTGGGACGTGGAGATAGCGGCGGTGGGAGCAGCAGCAGCAGCTGGAGTCTCAGCCACGGCTGCTGAACACTCCTTCTGCTCCTGCTCTTTGACAACAGGCTCCTCCAGTGTAACTGTTGTTGCTGCCGCCACCTCCTCCGGTTTCGTGGAGGGTGCTTCGCTCTCCTCACTCTCCTCCAGAACGGCCCTTTCGATCTCCTGAATGGCGTCCGCCACTGCCAGGTCTGCCGCCGGCGTCTCTGCTGCCACGGCCTTCACCTCTAACTCCTTCACCTCCTCCTCCTGTGGGGCTGCCACCTCCTCCTCACGTGGGGCCGACACCTCCTCTGGTGCAGGTGGACCGCTCTGCTCCTTCTGCTCAACCACCACGCTGATGGCAGCCTGCTCCGCTTTCAGATCGTTCCCGTTGACCAGAGCTGGTGAGCTGTTGTTGTGGTCAGTACTGCTGCTGCTGTTGTTGTTGTTGCTGCTGCTGCTGGCGGGACTGGAGGTTCCATTGGGCACCTTCTTAGCTGTGACATCAGGGGATGCAGGCGCAGATGCAGATGCAGACTCCTCTTCCTCCTCCTCCACCTCCTCGGGGATATCCTCAACGCCAGGTATCTCCAGGCAGGAGTCGGGGAGCCCCACGCCGTCCACCTGGATCATGGACACCACCTGGTAGAGTAGCAGAGTAGAGAGACTATATTAACCCATTTTGTCCTAAGCCCTTTTTGGGGTAAGGGTGCCCTCTGCCTATCAAATCCTAAATATCTCAGCCTCCGAAGCACATACAAACATGAAATAAGTTTCATTTAAAATCTAGAACCTTCATTTTGCACTAGTATAGTGTTCATTCAGCTCTAACATACCCACATCTTTAATAAAACAGCTCAACTCTCAAAAACATGAATGCAGCGTATATGCCGCTGTATGTTGTATATGAACGCACGCACACAAACACACGCACACACGCACACAAACGCGCACACACACAAACGCACGCACACAAACACACACACACAAACGCACACACACAAACGCACACACACAAACGCACACACACGAACGCACACACACGAACGCACGCACACGAACGCACGCACACGAGCGCACGCACACGAGCGCACGCACACAAACGCACACACACGAACGCGCGCACACACACACCTGTTTCATCCTGCGCCTCCTGTAGGCCTCTGGGTCCTCCTTGTTGTTCTCCTCAGCGTTGGCCTGCTTGGCACCACCGCCACCGCCGCTGCCGTCCACCCCGTCGCCCGCCTGCTCGCGCTCCCGCTCCTCCTCCTTGGCGTACTCGGAGGCCCAGTCGATGGGCGCGTTGTCGCTCAGCAGGTGCAGGTTGGGGTCGCTGTTGGTCAGCACGATGCTGTCCCGGTACAGGTTGTGCCTCCTCTGGACCGCCACCTCCTTCACGGCTGTACAGACACAGAGACAGATAAACGAATCACACAGCCATTTAGAGACATTCTTTTTTTAAAAACGTTTTTGTTTTTTTCTGGGCTTTTTCTGCCTTTATTATGATAGCATAGGGAAGTTGTGGCAGGAAGTTAGCAGGGAGAGAGAGATGGACAAGGTTCAGCAAATGAGCTGGGCCAGAATCGAACTCGAGTCGCCGGTGTAGCAGTTGAGTGCCCAGCTGATTGAGCCACAGCTGGGCCAGAGACATTATTTTTAAAGATATATTTTTTGGTGCTTTTGATAAGAAAGTACATGGCCATTTAGAGACATTCCGTGAAATGGGCAGTCCCCCTTGGGTCACAATATCTGTGGCAGTTTGATGGATCTTGCCAAACCCCGAGGAATTTTGGCCAAATCCATAAAACCGCCACCGATTTTGTGTTCATTTCAGATTCTGTGAGATCGTTTTTATGCCTTTATCTATTTAACAGTGACAGTGAAGAGACAACCGGACAATACTTGCGGGACAGAGAGATGGGGGAGGATCAGGGAATGACCTGACCTCAGGCCGGAATCGAACTCGGGTCTCTGGCATGCCGCAACAGTACAGTGCCTTAGCCATTTCAGCCACAGCCAAAGCCACCATTTAGACAACGTTCTTGAGGAGAAATACTTGACATACCGACACACACAGCTGACAGTTTTTTTCTATGACTAGAATTCAAAGCAGAAGTCTAAATTCCCTACAAGTGACCTAATAATTGAATGATGTAAACTGCATTATCCAAGTAACCCTTCACAAGGTAGGAGAAGACAAGAGTCACATGGGGTCAGTTGGTGAATATCAAATTATTGTGTTTTCCACTGAATAATACTGCTTACGTCTGTTATGCAAAGGTCTGTAAAAATTGTCTGGTACAATCAACATAGTACATGTTAAATATTTCTCCAATATGCAACTTTAGACAAGGATGGAAACCATTTTGTATAGTTTATTTTACTCCACCGTCTTGGGGAGTATTTCATGAAAGAGGTCCAGTAGCTTACCAGGTTAAATTAAATCAATAAGTAAATCAACCAATAAAAGGGCCGGGCGTCGTCATCTGAACTAAACAGCGCCTGCAGCTGATCTGTGAGCAGGTTTGCCCCTTTCTGTAGGTTATGTCGGCCAGTTTTATCCCTTATCTGTGGTTTTGGAAAAAGAGCCCTGATCTGGCAGTAAAAGCCCAGAAAGAAAGAAAGAAAGAAAGAAAGAAATGTCTTACCCATCATGATGTCCTTCATGACCGTGTGCAAGACCACTTCCTCAAAGATGTTCTCCACCAGAATGAAGCGAGAGAAATCCTCAAAGATCAGCTCCTGGAAGTGGGGAAGCTCCTACACACACACACACACGCACGCACGCACGCCAGACACAGAGACAAACACAGAGACACAGACACCTCTATGAAACAGGAAAACTATTCAACGAAATTACAGCCATTTCAGCTCAGCAGGACCTCCAGAAAGTCCAAAGTCACACACACACACACACGCACACGCACACGCACACGCACACGCACACACACACACACACAGAGTAACCGAGAAAAATAATAACGACACATTAAAATCACACAATCGCCTGCCCAGCAGGATCCTTAAGTGCTACGTTAATTTTGTCAATGGTCTCGTCTAGATAGTCCTATGATATCTCTCCACTGTGTGCTTGAAAAGGAATAGAATATCAAAACGCCAGCAGGGTGCTGTGGGGAAATGGGAACGGAAGAAGTTCTCTGCTTTGTTGATGTTGGGCTAGTCAGGGTTTGGCAAAAAAAAGAAAAAGAAAAAAGGAAAAAAAAAGACAGAAATCATAAAAATGATGCTTACGGGAGAACAAGATGGAGAGCTGTTTCAAAAAAAATTTTTAAAAAGAAGAACAAAAGACAGGAGATGCTTTGCTGATGTTGGGTTAGTTACCGCTTTGCAAAACAAAAGAAAAGAAAGAAAGAAGAAGTAGAAATAGACAGAAATCTTAAAAGATGATGCTTACGGGAGAACAAGATGGAGAGAGCTGCTTCAGCATGTAGGGGATGAAGATCTGCAGAAGAGCCTCTCTGAAGAACCTCTTGCGCACCGTGCTGCTGTCATAGTCAAATTTCTATGGAGCAGGAAACACACATCCATGGATCAAGTACAAAGTCGAGTGAAGTCAAGTCGGCTTGCTTGCCAAATTCTTTTTTTTTTTTGATAAAATGTTTTTATTTTCCAAATAGCATATGATACAAGATATTACAGAAAGTCTGAGTTAAAGTCAAAGAAAAAACAGTTAACAATATACACACATATTTCCTTCCCACCCCACCCACCCCCATGGCGACACCCCCCCCAACCCACCCTGGATCTCAGAATATAATACCAACAAAACATAGGTAAATAAAAAGACTTGAAAATATATTTCAACAACAGAAATAATTCTATTTATACATTATGGCTGATTGTCCTGTACTTTTTCTTTTACAAGAGAGTATGCTGCGTCCCATGCTTGAATTGTTTTTTTGCTGGCTCCATGCATTCGGGCCACTGATCTCTCCATCATGACAATGTCCAAAAAAGAGTTTGCCCATTGCCGCCATGGCAAGGTATGAGGTGGCTGCCATCTCAATGCCAGCATTTTCTTCGCTGCTGTAAGTCCAGCCCATAGTGTTCGCTTTTGTTGCAAAGAAAAGTCAAAGGTGGAGTCATCATTGAGCAGAAGTAAAGTGGGTGAACATGGGATATTGATCTCGAGCATATCGCTCAAGGTGGAAGAAATTAGTCTCCAAAATGCAGACACACTGGGGCATTCCCAGTACATATGCATAAATGATCCAACAGCATTCAGAGAACAAAGGTCACAATTAGGAGATGCAATAATTTTCATTGCATGTCGTCTCCTGGGGGTTAAATAAAACCTATGAATGAATTTATAGTGTATGAGTTGGTGGTCTGGGTTCTTGGAAGTATCATGTAGATTTTCCCATACTGTGTCCCAGCAGATATCTTCCTCTAATACAGGGGTGAGGTCCCTATCCCATACACTTTCCACTGGCAATGATAAACAGGGATCAGAAATAAATTTGTAAAGTTTAGAAACCAACCCACGTGTATGATTTTGGGGGGCAAGTAACTTCTTTAGTGGATGAGTTAACAAGGGAACACCCCAAGGAACGCCATATGCCTTCATGGCAGATCTCAGTTGTAAATAAAAGAAAAGTGATGTCCCCGGGAGGTCATATTGAGCTCGTATATCACTAAAGGCACGCAAACCATCAACATTAAACAAATTGTTAAAAGTGTGAACTCCCTTATCCCTCCACAATGAAAAAGAAATGGGCTTTTTCCCAACAAGGAGGGAAAAATTATTAAATATAGGGGAGTGATTATGCCACTTTAAGTCCACCTTAGTATGATTCATTACAGTATTGCAAGTCCTGAGAAGATAGGAAATTATAGGACCCAGGTGTGTTCTAGCTGCCTTAGGTGGTATGTTAGAGAATATCAGGTCTTGGAGCCTGTATGGTTGGGAGATATTTTCCTCGATTGATTTCCAAGAAACAGACACACTAGAATTTAACCATACATACAAAGGTCTAAGAACAAAAGACCAGAAATACATTTTGAAATTCGGTAGACCCAATCCTCCCTGCAGCTTATCTCTCTGAAGAGTTTTAAAACTTCAGTCGGGGCCTCTTCCCATTCCATATGAATTTAGATATCAAAGACTGTAACTTATCCCAGTACCCTTTTGGGGGTGGAAGAGGGATCATTGAGGAGTAAAAATTGACACGGGGCAGAATATCCATTTTAACTATTGATACTCTGGCTTGGAGGGAGTTTGGAAGCTTTGACCAACGTTCTATATCCTTTTACAATTTGGTTAAGTATGTTTTGAAAGTTATGAGATGCTATGTGAAAAATGGAAGGTGAAATATCTATTCCAAGGTATTTAAATTGACCAACCACAGGGATATTAGAAGGCAAAGGCGTCACTGATCTAATTGAATTTAGATGCATCAGTGATGATTTATTCCAATTTATTTTATATCCAGATAATGAACTAAATGTATCAAACATAGATAATATGTGTGGAAGAGAAGTGCCTGTGTCACCAACATAGAGAAGAATATCATCAGCAAATAGAGATATACGGTGTTCAGAATTATTGATAGAGATGGGAACAACAGATGGGTGTTGCCTGATTTTTTGAGCCAGTGGTTCAAGAGAGAGAGCGAAAAGTAAAGGAGAAAGGGGGCAACCCTGGCGGGTGCCCCTTGATATGGGAAACTGTGAAGAGAAAGTATTGTTAGTATAAACCATGGCAGAGGGGTTTGCGTACAAGACCTTGATCAATTTGATAAAGTTTGAACCTAATCCAAATTTGTCAAGAGTGACCCATAAATAATCTTTTTCTAATCTGTCAAACGCTTTCTCGGCATCGAGTGACAGGACTGAACATGGTAAATCGTTCTCATTAGCGGCATGGATGATGTGGAGTAGCCGGCGTACATTATCAGATGCTAATCTGCCCTTGATGAATCCAGTCTGATCATTATGTATTAACTTGTATGTATTAACGGGTCTGTAGTTACCGCATTCGGAAGGGTCCTTGTTTGGTTTAAGAAGCAATGTGATTATTGCACTGTTGATACTTGAATTAAAAGCCCCTTTGTCAATAGCAGTATTGATCATGTTTAACATCGGTGGTCCAATTAAGTCCCAAAAAACCAAGTACACCTCTGGAGGGATACCGTCCCAGCCTGGGGATTTGCCCTTTTTCATACTGGAAAGGGCCTCTTTCAACTCTTCCAATGTGATTGGAGCAGCTAATTTTTCTGAATCTTGGCTAGTGATGGTGGGAAGTTCAAGGTCCTTGAAAAAGTTTTCACAAGAATCTGTGTTTAGGAATACCTCAGAAGAATAGAGGTTGGAGTAGAATTTTTTAAAAGCTGCATTGATTTCACAAGGCTCAGTTAAAGTAGCAGAGGGTGTCTTAATAGTCATTATCGAAGTGAACTTCTCGTGCTGCTTAAGTCGTACGGCTAGTAGATGGCTAGGTCTGGAGCCATTAAAGTAATAATTCCTTCTGGTTCTATGTATTAAAAACTCAGCTCTCTGTCTTAATAAAGAGTTCAGCTCCGTTTTTGTTGTGGATATTTTCCCCAACAGGGTGTCAGATTGTGTGCGCTGCCTTTCTGACTCAAGTTGAATAAGAGCATCTTCTAATTCACTTATTTTACGAAGCCTACTTTTCTTTAGATAAGAGGAAAAAGAAATGGTTGAGTCTCTAATTGATCCTTTAATAGCATCCCATAAGAATCTAGGATCTTCTACTGAGCCTGTGTTGATTTCTATAAAAGTGTTTAAGGAATTACTAAGAAAAGTACAGAATTCCTCATTTTGGAGGAGGGATGTATTGAAGCGCCATCGTGAGGCTCTAGGTGGAGTATGCCTTAGTGTAACATGAGCTGAAACCATACTGTGATCTGATAAAGAAGAAGGTATAATTGCTACATTATGAATTTCAGAGAAGGAAGTTTGGGATGCTAATATATAATCTATTCTAGAAAGAGTCTGGTGTCTAGCTGAATAGAAAGTGAACTGTTTTGAAGTAGGATTAATAATGCGATAAATGTCAACCAAACTGAGAGATGTCAAGACATTATTAATATCTTTTGATGCACTTAGTTGAGAGAAGGTTGATTTTTGAACTGACTTGTCCAAAGCCAGATTAATACAAGCATTCATGTCTGCACCTACAATAAGTGAAAAGTCCTGTAGTTGTGCAAGAACTGAAACTAAATTAGGGAAAAAATCAGATTCATACTGAGATGGGGCATAAACAGAAATAAAAGCAAATTTACGACCTGAGATGACCGTTTTAATGTATGCAATTCTACCATCTTCACTCCCATATTTTCCCATTATATTCAATGATAGACTGCGTTTTAATACTATTAGTGAACCTCTGGTTTTTGAATTTAAAGATGCAGACGATGCAACATAATAGTGTTTATTTGCAAAGCGTTTAGTGTCCTGTGTTCTTAAATGTGATTCTTGTATGAATGCAACATCGACTGATTGCCTATGTAGGTAATCCAAGCAAGCAGCACGCTTAATAGGGCCATTAAGGCCATTTACATTCCAGCTAATTATATGGAGCTTTGCCATAATGTTAAACATGTGTAGTGATGTATAAAATAAAATATAGTGAAACAAAGTATTTCAGTACAGTCAGTTTCAATAACTAGATAAGATAATATAAGAGATCCATACCCACCCAAATAACCCTGTCGCCATGACCCCAAACAGTGATGCGCGGGCTGACCCGAAAGCAGCGGGCGCTTGCAGTTAACTGCGGTCGACCGCAGGCACGGGTTATGAAATATTATTTTTAATGAAATTCGGGTCGGGTGCGGTCGGTCAGGACCTTTGAAATGATGCCGAATTTTAAAGTAGGCTATAGGCTAGCCAATAGGCTATAGTTTACTTTAGCAGACAGGGACATTTTTTGCGAAATAGATCAAAGTTTATATGGCTGAATAACTACGATGGTGCCACGCGCTCTGCAGGAGACTTAATGAGGCTCCTGCGTTGGCCGAATATCTTCTGCGCGCAACTGGTGCAGCAGGTGCAACCATTGAGTGCATTTTGAAGAACACAGAGGGTGCTCTCTAAACAGTGCAGTGATGGATATAGGCTATACAATTGTAATGGTTTCGCGCTCATGGGTTGCTTACAGAGTTTGTTTTCATTTCCTGTGTTGTACCATGACTACGAGGCAATCCACTTGACAGCTGGCTCCGTCTGCTCACCAACCTACAGATTCATTTTCTCCATGTAGCCTATCCAAACGACAATCTTACCGAAATAAACAGGTGACAGTCGGCAGTCGTCATTGCACGGCCTCGTTCAAAAATCCAACATGTCCTGTTGAAATGCACAGCTGTCTTGTTCTTGACGCAAATTCCTTTTTTAAGACCTTTATTGACGTGATTGTGCTTTGCCAATGACGCTAGGGTGTTCATAAAGACGCACGGCTACTATTTTCAAAGGCGGGTCGGGAAGCGGGCCGGGTCAATATTTTTCATGAATAATTCTTGCGGGCAGGGCAAGCGGGCGGACTAGGGAAAAAAGCGGTCGGGTGTGTCTTGTTTTTTCGTCGACCCGCGCATCACTGACCCCAAAGCCCTCCAAAGAACGTTAGAGGGCAGTATAACACAACATTTCCCGTCCGCTCCTAACGAGCTTGGTGTACCCCAAAGCATTGGACCCGTGATCCTTGAGTACAGTAGCAACCAGTGATGCGCGGGTCGACGAAAAAACAAGACACACCCGACCGCTTTTTTCCCTAGTCCGCCCGCTTGCCCTGCCCGCAAGAATTATTCATGAAAAATATTGACCCGGCCCGCTTCCCGACCCGCCTTTGAAAATAGTAGCCGTGCGTCTTTATGAACACCCTAGCGTCATTGGCAAAGCACAATCACGTCAATAAAGGTCTTAAAAAAGGGATTTGCGTCAAGAACAAGACAGCTGTGCATTTCAACAGGACATGTTGGATTTTTGAACGAGGCCATGCAATGACGACTGCCGACTGTCACCTGTTTATTTCGGTAACATCGTCGTTTGGATAGGCTACATGGAGAAAATTAATCTGTAGGTTGGTGAGCAGACGGAGCCAGCCGTCAAGTGGATTGCCTCGTAGTCATGGTACGACACAGGAAATGAAAACAAACTCTGTAAGCAACACATGAGTGCGAAACCATTACAATTGTATAAGAAAATATGTAGGCTATATCCATCACTGCACTGTTTAGAGAGCACCCTCTGTGTTCTTCAAAATGCACTCAATGGTTGCACCTGCTGCACCAGTTGCGCGCAGAAGATATTCGGCCAACGCAGGAGCCTCATTAAGTCTCCTGCAGAGCGCGTGGCACCATCGTAGTTATTCAGCCATATAAACTTTGATCTATTTCGCAAAAAATGTCCCTGTCTGCTAAAGTAAACTATAGCCTATTGGCTAGCCTATAGCCTACTTTAAAATTCGGCATCATTTCAAAGGTCCTGACCGACCGCACCCGACCCGAATTTCATTAAAAATAATATTTCATAACCCGTGCCTGCGGTCGACCGCAGTTAACTGCAAGCGCCCGCTGCTTTCGGGTCAGCCCGCGCATCACTGGTAGCAACCCTCCATCAAAACCCCCACAATTCCCCCTCATTATTCAGAGAACGATATACATTGTAGTAGCCTAAGTCAAAAAGTATTAATTGAGCAAAACTAAGATCGTCTACATTTGTAGACTCCCAAATTACAACATATTTAAACTAGCAATTTTCAGATGTAGAAAAAAAGGACAGTGAGAAAAACCTTTGGTCGATGACAGTAGCAAGACAACATCACTCTTTCAATGTCGGCAATACTCAGCCATTAAAAGTCTCGAAGTCTTCCGCCTCCCGTGGAGTTTTAAAGAAGTGGGTCGCTGTTCCTCTCATCACTTTCAGTTTAGCAGGATACAGCAGGAATGTACGGAAACCCTTCTTCTGTAGCGCATCGATCACGCCGGAGAAAGCCAGTCTGCGAGCGAAGGTCTGCTGGCTGTAGTCTGGGGAAAACCGGATTGTCGTCTCCTCCTCCTCCTCCAACTGTACAGGTGTTTTACGCGCTGCAGCCAGTATCTTATCCCGGTCCGTGAATCGTAGCAGCTTCAGCAGAATGGTGCGTGGGATCGGCTTGTGGTTGGTGTCCTCCTTTTCTGCACCAACTCGATGTGCGCGCATTATTTCCACTGAACCCAGCCCTGGGAACCACTTCGGAATAGCGTTAGACAAATACGACAAAGGGTTGGCCGTTTCCTGGTTTTCCGGAATCCCATGTATCCTTATGTTGTCTCTGCGTGAACGATCCTCCAAATCAGCAATCTTGTTCTCCATCTTAGTGCAAAGCGCCATCAGTTCTTCCACTGAAGTAGAGAGCCGACTGTCCACCTCGGCCAAGTGATTGTTATTCGTCTCAATTTGCTCCATGCATGTCGAGGTGTCCGCCCGAATGGATGACATCTCATTTCGGATTTCTGACATTTGTTCAGCCACAATGGCTTGCGTTTTCTCCGAAAGTTGAGCGACCACTTCATCCACGAATTTAGGGATAGCTTCCTTAATAGCATCTGCTACTGCTAGCTTGACTAGCTTAGAAAGTTCCTCACTGTCAACCGCACGGATCTGGTCCTGAGTTGGTTTAGAAGATGGTTTTCTCGACGAAGTCGACATCGTTTGTGGGTTATGCTCACTTAATGATATAATTCAGCCAGAAATAAAGCTTAGATACGTAGTAAAAAGTTAAATTTAGAGGGTGACTGCGGAGCCCTCACAAAAAGTTACCACATCTCTCGCCGCGGTCACGTGACCTCCGCTTGTCAATTTCTTTACATGCACTGGTCATACAAAGAATTGAAATTACGTTTCTTACTTTCCCGTGCAGTCATAGACTACAGACATTCAATACAGACATGTTAGTATACTAGAGAGGCCGGTCACATTGTCTTTAGAGTATTGACAGAAAGGCCAGCTATCGCGGGAAACTTCCTTGTGTCAGTAGATAGATAGATAGATTGTTTTTGTCCTTTCGGAAAATTGTTCTGTGCCATTTTCAGTGCATCTGATACAATTATAAAGACATTACAATAAACAAGAACACAATAGACAAACACAACCCCCCCCTCCCTCTATAGGACAAGAAGACAGGTTGACAAAAAAACCCAACTTAAACACAGTAAAGTGCAGTTATTCAGTACCAAAGTGCAATGTGCTCTTCAGTTACAGTTGTCTTATTTAACATGGATATACTAGTAGGTATAAATGATCTGCGGGCTCTGTTTGTCTTAAATTAAGGCATCAACTCATATGCTTGTGGCCCTCAGGTAGGAGGTTAAGGATGCCTTCATTTAAGACAAACAGAGCTGTTTTCAGTGATAAATAATAATGAACATACTGACATACTTGCTAGCTATTTCATTCCTACACATTGCAATGAAATGCATTAAGGTTACCGCATAGCATATGACTACAATAAACTACAGTAGACTATAACACTACTGCATATGATAGAACAAGACATATCAGAGGAAAAATACTCTGCCAACGTCAGCATAAATAACTAAACAGTTCATGTAACACTATATAGGGAAGTAGAACTAACTTAATAAACATAACAAATGTGCATTGCATCTTGGGAGAATGGAAATAAATGCAGATCATCAGTTATGTTTATAGCATTTGGCAGGGGTTTCTTTGGCAAAGCAAAGAAGATATTAAACAAGACATATTGAACAAAAATACACTGCTGACAGCAACATTAATAACCAAATGTCTATATTATATAACGAAGAAGACAATAAAACAAAGCCCAATGTCCATTAATTATGTTTGTCTGTTTTTATGACTACTAATGGACATGGCCTTTTCATTCATTGTTTATTTAGGAAGACAGACTGAAAACCAAAGTCTTCTAAGGCAAAGCCTAGTGTAACAAAGCATCCCACAACATGGATGTATTATACAAAACTAGCAAGAAGCTACAAAGATAAACGATCAAGACAGAAAATTGCAAGGTATGGGAAATCAATTCTGCTAAGAAAAACAGTTAAACTTAAACAACCATTAATGTTAAGTCTTATTTAGCATTAATGTGAATAACAAGAATACTGTCCAAAGTTAAGCCATGTTATCCATTCAACTCATCAACTCTGTGTGTGTGTGTGTGTGTGTGTGTGTGTGTGTGTGTGTGTGTGTGTGTGTGTGTGTGTGTGTGTGTGTGTGTGTGTGTGTGTGTGTGTGTGTGTGTGTGTGTACGGTATGTAGGCCTATGTCACCTTGATGACCCGGTCTTGGCAGCGCTGGATGACCTTGGTCAGGTCTTCCCCCTCTTGGCCCTCCAGGCTCTGGTGAAGCAGATGCTCAAAGGTGTACACCGCATCATCCATTTGCTGCAGAGAGAGAGAGAGAGAGAGAGAGAGAGAGAGAGAGAGAGAGAGAGAGAGAGAGAGAGAGAGAGAGGAAGAAAGAAAGAAAGAAAGACAGAAAGAAAGAAAGAGAAATAGAGATGGAGAGATGGAGAAAGACAAGCAAAAAACAAAGACAGAAACAGAGAGAGAGAAGGGGAGAGAATATAATAAGTACAGTACCATGGGAATAGATAAGCGTTGCCAATTCTGATGCCTATAAAGTATGCAAAAAACTAGACCTCCTGCTGATAGGTTATGCAAACTTTTCCCTTTCCACAGATAACAACACAAAAGTTTTACTGAGTGTGAGGGCCCATTTGCATTAGTCGAAGACATGACATGGTGTGAATTAATTCGAGAGAGAAAGAAAGAGAAAGAGACAGAGAAAGAGAGAGAGAGAGACAGACAGAGAGACAGAGAGAGAGAAAGAATTTGAAAAAGAGAGAGAATTCGAGAGAGAGAGAGAGAGAGAGAGAGAGAGAGAGAGAGAGAGAGAGAGAGATAAAAAGAAAGCGCAAGCGAGAGAGAAAAAGACAGAGTGATAGAGTGAGAGAGAGAGAGAGAGAGAGAGAGAGAGGCCTTCAGAGCGCTTCCTTATCACGGTCACACGGGTGCGCTATCTCTTGTGTTTAGTTTGGAGCAGCCAGCGTTCCAGCAGGACTGATTTATGGCGACACACTGCAGAAAGGGTTGCCAGATGTGACCGATGATTTCCAGACCCATAGAAATGC
>NC_085859.1:15488729-15503729 GCF_034702125.1 Engraulis encrasicolus
TCCCATAAGAGTACTCAAAGTAACGTCCCTGTGCACAACCACTGTCCAGGTGCTGGTGATGTGCAGTAAAAGTAATCCAAGTAAATGAAGGATGAATCACCGCACACTGGTATCTTTGCTGGTAGTTTATTTGGTGAACAACGCGTTTCGCTATTGCTTCATCAGGTTGAAGCAATAGCGAAACGCGTTGTTCACCAAATAAACTACCAGCAAAGATACCAGTGTGCGGTGATTCATCCTTTATTTTTCTTGGATTCCTATTAGAGTCTTGTGGAGCTAATATATCCATATTAGAGTATTCCTCACCTCACGTAGCTTGTCCTTGCTGCCTTGGTTGAGCAGGTTCTTGTTCATGTCCACCAGCTCCCGGAAGAAGATGTCTCGCACCTCGAAGAAGCCGCGGCTGGTGGGCTCCATCAGGGCCTCCAGGATGGAGGTGATGTACGGCTGGATGCTCACCTTCAGCAGCTTCTCCGCCTTGGGCACCACCAGACCTGGAGGTAAAGGAAGGAGGAAAATGACATTGTATTTCATTACATTATTATTACATTTTATGCTGCCCTTACTCATTTCATCATCCCAACAACCCTCTCCACATTGGGTACCACCAGAGCTGTAGGTAAAGGAAGGAGGAAAAGGACATTATATTACATTACGTTATGCTACTATATTATGCTACTATATTACCAGACTTGGACAGGGAGGTTATATTACATTACATTATGATTATTTTACATTGCATTATGATACTATTATTCATTAACACAACACAACGACCATCTCCACCCTTGGGCACCACCATGGCATTAATGCTACTCTTACTCATTACAGTAACTCAACAACCCTCTTCACCTCGGGCACCACCAGACCTGGGGGTGCATTTCTCGAAAGCATAGTTGTTAGCTAGTTAGCAACTTGGGTAGTGGCCAATGGGAAATTGCCTTGAAAACGTCAAAGCAGCTAATGAAGTTAGCAACTATGGTTTTGAGAAATGCACCCCTGCACAGGGAGGGTTATATTACATTACATTATGATGCTATTATTAATTAACATAACACAACAACCCTCTCCACCTTGAGCACCACCAGACCACGATGGCCAAGAAAGACAGAATGCAATGAACGTCACCTGGAAAGACACCTGGGAAAAAAACACCTGCTGAATGCCTAAGCCCTTTTTGGGAAAAGTTGCCCTGACCTCAGCCTATAAAAAACCTGAATCTCAGCCTTCGAAGCACGTAAAAACATAAAATCAGTTGCTTTTAAAAGCCAAGACCCTCATCTTGCACTAGAATGTGTTCACTTAGCTCTAACATATCCACATTTTCAATAAAAAGCTCAAATTTCAGGAGCCTGCATGTCATGTCCATGTCGCTCCAGGTGCCTAGGGCAATGCAGCATATACTAGGCAGCATCAGGCTACAATGAGTTAAGAGATACTCATTTTTCTACATTGTATTTTCTTTGCTTAAGTTCTCAATCTGTCCATCTGTTTAGTTCATGTCAGTCATACATGATATGCTTAGAACAGTAGGTACAGTAGACAAGGTACAGGCATACCAAAAAGAGTTTACATGCCTTGCTCAAGGCACTCCAGTCATGTACAGTATATGCAGGTGCAGGGGAGCACTGGTAAGTCATTCCTTGAAACTGTAATGCTCCGAATCCAAATGCAACTCCCTAAGCGTTAGACCACACTGTGTCAAAACACAGCTTGTTCCAGAGGACACTCCCCAACTGAGAAACAGACTAGAGCATGAATTAGAGGTCTTCTTCCTTGGCCTTTATAACTTTGTTAGCGTGACAGAAGAGCCGAAGGCAAGGCATTCCACCATCACTCAGAGCACTGATAGGAACCCAAGACAAGTGACATAAGCAAAGGAAGATAAATTGCAGCACACACACATGCACACACAGCCGTCCGACTGTAAAAGCAGAGTGGTAAAATGAAACCTAACTGTGGCTGTGCGCCAAGGTGAGAGATTCTATCACTAATGGCCACGATAAGATCGCATGACCTAGTTTTTGGTTCAGCCATTGAAAAGAAAGGCCAAACAAAACTACATACAATCCAAATCTGCACACACATGCACACACACCTTCAAAGAAAGGGTAAGAGGGAAAACCTTCCTGGCTTTCTGCCATGGCACAACAACTCCCCGAATATTAAAACTGTATGTTAGAAAGACGTGGGGAGGAGATGATTAGAGGGCTGTCAGGCTTTAAATAAATAACACCCCTGAGGTCATATGGCACAAGATGTGCACCATTTTTCACGGATGTTTCGCAACAACAGGCAGCTATGGAATCTTTAAGGGGGGAAGGGAAGGGAACACAGGATTATACTGTACTTTTCTCTGCAAACTGCTGCATCCACTTGCAGACAACATACCAGAGCATGGTCAAGTCAAAGACGCTCACCACAAGAGTTTTTGGAGTATTACCTCATCCGAGACCAGAACGAGGCAGACGTGAGGCAGACAGGAAAAGCCCACAGCTGGTTTGGAGAATGTGGTTCTTCTGCTTATTTTCACCACAACAGTGAGGACTTGAAAACGTGTACATGGCTTCACTTTATTGCTCTAGCCTAGTCGCAGGGCCGGAGTAACGCACATGCTAGGTATGGCTACTGCCAGGGGCCCCCGGTTGGCCAAAAGATTTGTGAAAGAATTGTGACAAGATGCAATATCGAAAAATGAATCTGAAATTTGAAGTATTAAAGCTTTAAATATTGTTAATACTCCTCTCCACCGCTGGTAGACATGTTATCCATAATTCCTTGTTTGCAATTATTATAACACTTTCTACTGTATGTAATTTCGTCATGAAATGTCCCTTCCAAGGGGGGCCCGCAGCAACCTGTAGCCTATGGGCCCCGGGCCGTCTTAATCCGGCCCTGCCTAGATGAGCCACAAAAAGGTGTCTGACAAGCTTTTTCTAGCAGGAAAAACAATGTACCATGACCACATGCTTTAGCAAAAGCACGTTTTACAAGAAACAATTATCCTCTAAAAAGCTGGGCGACATCCGCATTTTGTTTACAATTCTTCTGGCTCCTCTGACAAAGTCACTGCTGAGCAATATGACACCTCTGGCATTCCAACCTGACATCTCAAGATGCCATCACAGCCTTGAACTCAAACAATGTTTGTTCCTAAAAGTTTTTAGAAAGGTTATTTTAGGAAAGGGAAATCATCACTGCCTGCTGAAGGTCAGAGCCAGCCTCTCTGGAGATGCTAAGCCCTGTTTTATTGCTCTGGGCAGATGGGATTTTTTATTTTGCCACGGCTGGGCCAAAGGTAGGATGCTATTTCAGGTGATCTTTTATAAATGCCATCCTCTTGGAAAATAATCCGCAAATCCATTTATTATGACATGGGTAATGAGTCTTCAGGATTCACATTCCTGTCATTTGTTTGACTGATCTCAAATTTGATATACTGTAATGGAAGGCTATGAAAATCACTTCAAAAAATGTCGCCATGACGACTTGTCTGAGGCATCAAACAAGCCCATGCGCCTTGACAGCAAAACATTACGAGATCGATAAAACAACACAAAACTCAGCTCCAAAAAACACCCAACTCAACTTCAACTTTAATGTACCCAAAATGGACGATTAGATGGGTAGCAAGACAACATATAGAAAGACTAGAAGCCTGCACGCTGTAGCTCCACTTTGAAGGTTTTATTCAGGTCATACAACATTTGCATCCAACAGGGTCTTCATCAGGCATCAGCAAGACAACGTAAACACAAATATACAATTATGGATAACGCAGGACAATCTAACATGAAGGCCTACCTTTGATTTTGCTGGTGACGTGCTCTTTGGAGGTGATGATCTGGTCCATGTCAGTGCGTAGGGAGGCTTCTATGGGAGGGCTGCCCACCTCACAGCTCTGGACGATGGCCTCGTACTGGGCCTTGGCCTGGGACTGCACCAGCTTGTAGACCGCATCCGAGATCTGAGGAGACCACAGCAGCATCAGCATCAATATTACTTGGCTGCAGGGCCCCAAAATAACTTTTCTTTTCAGCACCAGCCAAAATGGCTAGTATATGTTAATCTTACTAGCCAAGTGCAAAGAAATCCCGCACACTGTCCATTCCACCAACAAACTTTAATACAACGTTTCGTCATCCGACCTTCTTCTGGATGACCGAAACGTTGTATTAAAGTTTGTTGGTGGAATGGACAGTGTGCGGGATTTCTTTGCACTTGACTGACAACCCCGCTGGGATAACATCCTACGCACCTGCCCAACTACAGAGGTGTGCAAAAGCGTCTTTATTGAACTGAATCTTACTAGCCAAACACACACTCACTAATGGGACAAAGTGGCTACTAAGTTGGTCTTTTGAACCAGCCAAACTGAAAGTTCACCAGCATTTGGCCGGTTGGCTGGTGTTAATGCAGAGCCCTGCCAGGCTGTATCGATAGTGGATCGAACCGAGAAATCGTGATATTCAAGAGTCACGATACTGTATCGTGATGTAAGGAGGCAGTATTGTGATGCATCCTTTCACAGTTTTGTTATCCATCAGTCCAGAAAACAACCATACGATTCGATGCAATAGTGCTTACAAGCTTCTAATGACACACACGTACATTTCAGAAATCGTGGGGTGTAACGAACCGAAAGTCAGAAAACGTGATCCGAACCAAATCATGAGTTGGGGGCATCATTGCAGCCTTAATTATTACATTACCTTACTTAACACACATCTCGTGTGGAAACCTCTTGGCATGTGTGTGTGTGTGTGTGTGTGTGTGTGTGTGTGTGTGTGTGTGTCTGTCTGTGTGTGTCTGTCTGTGTGTGTCTGTCTGTGTGTGTCTGTCTGTGTGTGTCTGTCTGTGTGTGTCTGTCTGTGTGTGTCTGTGTGTGTGTGTCTGTGTGTGTCTGTGTCTGTGTCTGTGTCTGTGTGTGTGTGTGTGTGTGTGTGTGTGTCTGTCTGTGTGTGTCTGTCTGTCTGTGTTTGTATTTATGTTAGCTACTTGACACCTGAATTTCCCCCTGGGGATCAATAAAGTTTCTCTACTCTACTCTACTCGTACTTTTTTGCAAAAGTGACTTGTTTGGGTATTATCATTGATATCAGGCAATATACAGTAGTACAGTATTTAGTATATCGGGAGATCCATGCAAGCCTTAGTACATGAGGCCCCTGGTCTTCCCATGCGAGATCTCCCCTGCTATGCAATCGACTTAACCACTACTAGCAGCTAATATGAAAACCCTTAAGTGTAAGATTATGACGGCCATGTGCCACTTGAGCAGAGTAATGAGACACACCAGGGTCACACTAATGCTTCAGGAAACATGATGGAAAACCTGAGAGAACGGGCAGGGCCGGATTAAGATGGCCTGCGGCCCCTAGGCTACAGGTTGCTGTGGGGCCCCCCAGCCAGAAGGCAAATATTTCGAGACAAATTTACCTAGACAGTGTCATAATTACGAGGAATTAGATATTAAGGATAACATGTCCACTACTGTAAAGAACACAACAGATATATTTTTCAATATTCTGCATTTTTTCAGTTTTGTCCGATCAGGGTCCCCCTGGCAGGTGGGGGCCCCTTAGCAGTAGCCATATCTAGCCTTTGGAGGCCCCTGGCAGGTGAGGGGCCCTGGGCTGCAGCCATATCTAGCCTGTGCGTTAATGCGGCCCTGAGAACGGGGCGGTGGAGCAAACAAAGTGAGTCTCTCTACATCTAATAAGCCAGCAGGCTAGAGCCATTACATCCTATAATTTCCCTTTCCTCACGACTAACTGACTGACTGACTGACATTGCAGCAGAACGTGCATAACACAGAACTGTACACATTCATAACAAAAACCCTATGCATTCACGTCTAGGCCCTGACAGTCAAGTGTTTCAATATTCGCTAATACACCGAAGCACCAATATGGGCATGGGCTGAGATGAAAAATAATGTGAGTATGGATGCAAACATCTCAGAGTATGTGTTAGAGCTGCACAATTATGGAAAAAATCATAATCACGATTACTTTGGTCAAAATCGTAATCGATTATTAATTACGATTATTGATTTTTTGCCGATTTTTTGGAAAATTATAACAAGATGAAATATAACCAATAACAAATTACATACGTGATGAGCAAAATAAAATGAATTGTAATAATTATGTAAAGGCAATAGTATGAAACTTAGGTGGATAGATTTCTGGACAGAAACACCAGCCTGTCAGTATGTTCTGGCTTCTAGGCCGTTCTCAAAGGTTGGTCACTATTGCCACGATTAAATCACGATTGAAATCACGACTTTGATTTCACGATTTTCGATTAATTGTGCAGCCCTAATATGTGCTCAACCTTCTTATTTCTTTGCAATCTGATACAGTATGCGTTATGAGACTCTTGTAAAGCTCAATGAGCCAAGATGCCATACCATTCCGACCCAGGGCCCTTTGCCAAATGGAGAGAGAGATGGGGAGGGGTCGGCAAAGGACCCGGGCCGGGAATCGAACCCGGGTCAGCCGCATGGCAGGTGAGTGCCCCAACGGTTGGTCACAGCACACGCCCACAATAACACTCTTTCAGTCCTGTAGTCTTACCAGCATCCAGCTCCTCTGCCTCTCCTGCAGCTTGCCCTTCAGCCGGGGGGAGATGAGGTCTCTCAGCTCAGGCAGCAGTGTCTCCATCACCAGGTTAGCCAGGATCTACACAGGAGACATACAAGAAAGGTCAGTCATATCAGACGATTTATTTATGGGTTAGAGAACACTCCGTAAGGTAGGAAACATTGTTTTGCGTACAAAAAGGGAAAATCTTTAGAGAGAATCTTTATGGGACATACATAAGTCAATGTACGTCACTGTCATACACAGATTAAAAAGTCACCAACATCAGAATATTAGATGGGCAGCATCACCAATTTCTTTTCACACATTGAGACAACTCCCAAACATCAGGACCTTTGTGAGAATATTGCAAATAGGGATGGGATATCGGTACCGGTGTATCGGTATCGGGTTCAGATATCACCATAATTCAGAGATGGGATCGGATCGGAATTTTTGATTGTTCGTTTTTTACTCGTTACTTTTCACTTCTTAATTGGTTTCTTGTTCTTCTGACTTCCTTTTCTGACCAAAGAGTCTACTTGGGCCTACCTCAAGTTGAAATCCATGCATATATTGGTTTTGGATTGGATCGGAGAAGTATTGGCATCGGTAGATATCCAAATGTAGATATCGAGATCGGATCGGAAGTGAAAAAATGTGTATCGGTGCGTCCCTAATTGCAAATATGAAACATGGTGGAGGAGGCTGGCTTAGGTAGAAGTGGATGAAATGGACCGTGAAGAGAAGTGCTGATGAAGGCTGATGATGCTCACACGGGGGATGTGATCCAAGTCGCTAAAAATAGGCATGGCCAAACCAAAATGTGTACATCAAGATGGCTCACCTACTCAGCAAGACATCCCTCTGTTTGATGATGCGCACACACAGGGGATGTATTTTGGGTTTGGGCCATGCCTATTTTCAGCGACTTGGATCGCATCAAGATGGGTCATCTCAGTACGACATTCCTCTTTTTTGTGTTTGTATTTTCAAATGCTGAAAATATTGCACATTATCTGTGATGTCAACAATAACTTGACATCTGAACATGTTTTATCCTTCAGTATAATGCCACGACGATCACTTCAAGAATATAAATCACTTTGAAATCTACCAATACTGTCTTCTCGGTAAGTAATATGGTGACAAAGAGAAGAGATTGCTCTTTTCCCATTGAATCACAACCAGAAGCCTCATAAAGTACGCACATCTGAAGTCTCTTCATCAGTTCGGGGGGGACACATATTTAAAAGGTCCAATGGGGTCAGCCTTATGGCCACCAAGAGTCTATGGTAGGGGTTCCCAACCTTTTTCAACTTGGGGCCCACTCAAAATTGTAAAAAATGTTCGGGGCCCACCTCTGACCCAATTAAGAATAAAACTCAAATTAATCAACAGCAACACACACCAAAATATGATTATTATTTTTGGAAAATGATTTCAAGGCCCACTTGGAGTACCTTCAGGGCCCACCAGTGGGCCCCGGCCCATAGTTTGAGAATCACTGGTCTATGGGAACTCTTCAGTTCTCCATTAGCAGACAGCTGCCCTAAAGATGCATTCAGGCTGCCAGTGACTCACTCTCAGGGTAGTAGGGTTAAGGGGTGATGGGGTGATGGTTCAGCAGGGTTCAAATGAAAGGCCTAAGGCCCAAAAGCTGCCACACACAGACAGACACGCATAATTACAAGCACTCTCTTGCCCACAAACACACACATGGATACATACATACATATACGTATACACATACAGTCCCAGGAAAAAGTTTGTACACCCTTTGAAATTTCTTACCTTTCTGTCAAAATTGGTCATAAAACATGGTCTGATCTTCCCGGAAATTGCAAGAAGGAACAACCAGAGTCTGCTTTAATTAATTCAACCCAAACATTTACAAGTTTTCATATTTTCATTGGCCATAAGATGTAAACATTCACAGGACAGCAAGGCATAAGTAAGTACACCCTTGCATTCAATAGGTTTTAACCCTAAGTTAGTCGCAATAACCTCAACCAGATGCTTCCTGTAGTTGCAGATCAGATTAACAAAACAATCTGGATGTATCTGGTCTCCCTCTTCTTTAGAAAACTGCCTCTCGTCAGCAAGGTTTGTGGGATGTCTGGAGTGCATAGCTTTCTTGACTTCATGCCTGATAATCTCAATTGTTTATTTGTCAGGGCTTTGACGTGGCTATTCCAGAATGTGTATTTCATTATTATGAAGCCATTCTAAAGTCGATTTGCTTCTAAAGTATGGGTTGTTGTCACATTTCAGCACCCATCCTCTTGTGTGCTTCAACTGTGTGACAGACTACCTCACTTTTTTTCTGTAAAATATCTTGATAAACTTCTGAGTTCATTGTTCCACTGATGATAGCAAACTCAAAAGGGCCTGAGGCAGCAATGTAGCCGCATATAATGATGCTCCCGCCACCATACTCAAAGGCAGAGATGATGTTTTGGTCAAGGTGTGGTTCTCCAGTTCTCCTCCAAACATGACATTGTGTGTTCCCCTGAACAATTCAACTTTGGTTTCAACGTTAGTCTACAGAATATTTTGCAGTAATTCTATGAAGCATATAAATGCTTTTTCGCAAACCTCAAAGGTGCAGCAATATTTTTTTAGACAGAAACCCCATTAATTTTAGATTGGCAGAATGAATCCCCTTTTTAGCTATTCTTGGTTACATCTCCTCTTCTGAGTATGGTAGCGGGAGCATCATTATATGCAGCTACATTGCTGCCTCAGGCCCTTGACAGTTTGCTATTATCAGTGGAACAATGAACTCAAGTTTATTAGTGATATTTTACAGAAAAAACGTGAGGAAGTCTGTCACACAGTTGAAGCACACAAGAGTATGGGTCCTGAAATGTGACAACAAACCATACTTTAGAAGCAAATCGACTTTAGAATGGCTTCATAATAATGAAATACACATTCTGAAATAGCCCAGTCAAAGCTCTGACAAAAAACAATTGAGATTAAAGGGCATGAAGTCAAGAAAGCTATGCACTCCAGACATCCCACAAACCTTGCTGACGAGAGGCAGTTCTCTAAAGAAGAGGGAGACAAGATACAAACAGATTGTTTTGTTAATCTGATCTGCAACTACAGGACAAGTCTGGTTGATGATATTGCAACTAACTGAGGGTTAAACCCTACTTAATGCAAGGGTGTACTTACTTATGCCCTGCTCTCCTGTGAATATTATGGCCTTATGACTTATACAAATATGATAACATGTAAATGTTTGAGTGGAATTAATTAAAGCAGACTCTGATTGTTCCTTCTTGAGATTTCCGGGAAGATCCGACCATGTTTTATGATCAATTTTGACAAAAATGTAAGAAATTTCAAAGGGTGTACAAACTTTTTCCTGGGACTGTATGTATACACAAAGGCAATGGACTCAAATACTCCAAGCAAGAGGTCAAAGAGAGTTAACATCTGTCCTCTAACCACCGATCTGACCTCGGATTCCAGACATTCATGGGTGCAATGGAACCATAGCCCTAGTACTTGTATACATAGACTGGAATGGCTGAGGTTAAACAAATAGGAATCTTTGATATGTTAAAAATAGCAGAGTTGAAAAAAAAACCCTTCATTTTTTGACAGACATTGGAAAAATTCAGCACTACATCCAGCGGGTCCAGGCCAGTAACTCTAGTGGGGTTCTCAATTTTTGTTTTCCCCTGGCTATGCGACCCTGGCTGCACACAACTCAACCTCTGATTGGTGGAAACCGCTGTCGGTCAAAAAGTGAGCTTATGTGGTTGGCTTCCAGTGTCTTTCCCCTCCTCACAACACCGTGTTTATAAACAAAAACAAAAAAACCATGTATAGAGCCATTGTGACTATACAGTACTAATAAGTCACAGTCACACACACCTCATAAGTGCATCTAAGTTCAGGTTGGCAGTCATTGACAACCTGAGGCTGTTTGGAGACACTTAGAGCAACACATGACACTGACACCATTTTAGTTGCTTTAAAAAGACTGAACAACAAAATGCTATTCAAGAGAAGGAACTGGGGTGTTTGCGTTCAGATATATGAAAAGGTTTAGCCCTGATACTGGCAATATTTTAGTTGCATTTTAGTTGGACTGGAAAAAAACGAAATAATATTCAAGAGTATATAATAATACCTGTATGAATAAATAATATTCCGCAATCTCAAATATAAAAAGGTCAACCACTGACCTAAGCATTTTTGGCTGTCCATCTGTCTATCTGGCAAAAACACAAACAAACACTGGCCTACTCTTACAAGCGCGTTGAAATGTGAATCTGTGTACGCACAAAACACAAACACTTGCTTCACACGTCTGTCAACATTCATTAAGTCATCATGAAAATATGTGGCAAAACGTCAGCTACCAGGAGGAGTCACCCCGCTGGCATGTGCACTGACGCTTCTGAGTGAGCCTGCTAGCTTACTAAGAAGGCGTGTTGAGCCTGCTAGCCTACTAAGAAGGCGTGTTGACGCCATGTTTACAACTGACTAAGTCTATGGGCCAGTCATCATGTTTACAATTGACTAAGTCTATGGGACAGACCACATGCATTGATTTTTTTTTACAAGGAAATGCAGTGAGTGTCTAAAATGTTAGTACAGGCATGTTATTACTGGTTACTTGGCCAAAGAACTTGGTGCCTAATATAAAAATAACTCATAAGTGTGAAAATGGTTTCCCCAAGCAATATTGTGTAAGAATAATGTTTGCAGTCAAGAAAGATTTAAGTGTCATCTGCCACAAATACTATTCCTAGGTATACTCATCTTTACACACTGACATGGTCATGCACTTGATATAAAAATCTTACCGCAAGTCAAGGAAAACGGCTCTACTTAATAGGTCACATCTGACCCCACAATAACAGATGTCTCAGTGGCAGTAAGAAACAATGAAGGAGTCGCACACCAATGCAGTCTTTTTGAGGTGCTGGCCACTTGTGCATTCTAACATCAAAGAAAATAAAGATGATGTCGCACACTCTGATCCATGTTCCATTTCGAGTGATGTTTAGGCCGCCTGGCCTTCTTCAAATTTCGAACAAGTTTGAAGTAGGCCAGGCGTTCGAAACAGCGCTTAAAGACATGGAGCAGAGTGTGCAACATCATCTTTATTTTCTCTGATACTAAACCATACAAAACAACTTTAAAACATTCTGGGCTGGGGTTGCTGACTATTGGTTTTCTCAGATGCAAAGGCTGGCTGACACACATATACATATTTTCCTGACATAACAGCTCACCTCTGACACCTGACAAGTCCCAACAATGCTTTCCCTGCTGCTTGCCATTTCCCCCTCTCCCACCCACACACAGGCACGCAGGCACGCGCGCACACACACACACACACACACACACACAATATAAATCATCTTAAGGCACTAAGCTATGCAGGCATGGCAATTAGATCAGATCGGTAGTAAACTTTCAGCAACCTGTCAGATAACCATCAGGTGACTAGATTTATACCCTTCATTATCATAGGTTGCATTGTTTTCTACTTGCATGATTGCATGTTCCTAGCTCCATCGCTACTTCTGTTATGCTAATAACGGTAATCAAAGACAAATATTAATCTACATTTCATTATCAGAATCAGATGTTTCACATCTAACAACTTGATAATGAGCTAACAGGACAGTATACAGTAGAGACGACAGTAAAGGTGATTGAATGATGAGCAGGCAAGAAGGCAGGCTGGTAGCCTGTGATTGGCTATTCCATGATAGGAGGCCTGCTGAGAGACATTTTCATTGGTTGCTCACCTGTGGGGGAGTGCCACACATCATGTCCCAGGTTCCGTATTGGCCGTGAGCCTGACGATAGAGTCGCACTGCATCTGTGAACGCTGGAGTCTGGACCCTGCACTCCTCAGACAGTCCTACAGGGGGCACAATAGGACAGACACCATCAGTGATTGATTGATTGATTGATTGATTGATTGATTGATTGATCATTACATTACATTGCATTTAGCAGACGCTTTTTCATCGAAGCGACTTACAATTGAGGACATAATCATAGCCAACATCACTAGCAGATACAAAGTGCACAGGAAATATACAAAACAACAAGTGCAGATGCAAATCATGCTTTACTTCAGGAATGTGATGGCCAACATTATTCTTGCCGTTATTACTGATACAGAACAACTACAGGTAGTCATTTTGAGCCTTCTCACAATTCAGCCTTAGAGACAACGACTTTTCATTTGACCCCACAAATATGAAAGCAAAAAAAACAGACTTTCACATCTTGTGGGACTCACCGAAGTAAACCAAATAAACAACCCACATAGCGACGAGGAACTTGCGGTTTCCAGTCCTTTTAGGGCCAGAGTCTCCACAAAATTATGCAATATTGGGACACTGAACTGTGTGACATTTCACCCTAACGCTCATCTGATGCAGAGCACAGTAGCGCCCACACACATTTAGGTTCTTTTTAAACACACTTCTCTTTCCCATGCATCTTTGATATATATGTAATACCAAGCGTTTTGTTGTCTGGCCTCAACATCTTAGAAGCAGCAAGCAGGTCTTGGTTTTCCCCACAGGGATAAATAAGACCAATGACGTAACCACAAACTGCTCTTTCAGTTCCTCAGAAACTCTTCAAATGTGTGATTTTTCAGCAAACAAACACTTCACCTTATATGGCCAGTGACCCTGTCTAGGGGGGTGGGGGGTGGGGGGGTACGAGTCTAATGACATCATTCTCATTGTCTCCCTCACAATCACACACACGCATGCAAACGCACACGCATGCACACGCACGCACACGAGCACACACACACTAGCGTACCATCTTCGTCATTAGCAGGCTCATTCACCACCCAAAAACAGGAAGTGCTAGCCTCTAAACATCTCAGTCTCCATGGCGATCGACATCAGAACCAAGACAAAGCCTCGGTAACCAGAGGAAGTTAGTTTGCGTGTACAATAAGGACCATGCAAACCACACGCTCATCTCTCTGCCTCTCCCTGTGTCTCTCCTTCTCTCTCACTTCACTCCTCTCTCTGACTGTACACCTCTCCCTCTCTAACCCCACCTCTCTCTCCACCCATCTCTCTCCCTTTCTCTCTGTACCCATTTATCTCTCCCTTTCTCTCTCTCCCTCTCTCTGTACCCATCTATCTCCCTCTCTCTCACACACACTTAATTCCTCTCTCTAACTGTACACCTCTCCCTCTCTAACCCCATGTCTCCATCTCTGTCTGTAACTCACTCACTCACTCACTCACCTCACTCACTGTTCTTGTGTACTGTATCCACCATCTCCATTTCCCTCCCTCTCTCCCATAGAGTACCTCTCTCCCCCTCTGTCATGGTATTCCCCTCGCTCCCCACTCACTGTGTACCGTTTTCTTTAGTCTTCTCTCAGTTTCACTGTATCCTCCTCTCTTCACCATTCTCCCAGTTTCACTGTATCCCCTCTCTTCACCATTCTCTCAGTTTCACTGTATCCCCCTCTCTTCACCATTCTCCCAGTTTCACTGTATCCCCTCTCTTCACCACTCTCTCAGTTTCACTGTATCCCCCTCTCTTCACCCTTCTCGGAGTTTCTCACTCTGTGGGGTGGGGTGGGGGTGTTCTTTCTCCCCTCCCTGGTCGGCCTGAGTCAAAAGGCCCCTCAGACTGGAGATGAAATGTGGATTTAATCTCCCTCCCTCGCCTCCCTGCCTCTTTAATCCTCCCACTGGGCCCTGCAGCGCCCACTCTGACACACACTGGAATCCAAGACCTAAATGGTGCGTAATGAAAACGTACGGCTGTGTTCACGTCATTAAGTTTCAGTTGGTCAGTCGGCCAGCAGGGGGGTTACAAAAGTCTCACTGAATTTTGGGCAGCCCCGGTGGAGGAGAGGGAGAGAGGGAGAGAGAGAGAGGGGGGGGGAGAGAGAGAGAGAGAGAGAGAGAGAGAGAGAGAGAGAGAGAGAGAGAGAGAGAGAGAGAGAGAGAGAGAGAGAGAGAGAGAGAGAGAGTGTGAGAGAGAGAGCAGGTCTGGACTGGGTGAAAAAATGAGGCCGGGCATTTTCAGCCAAGACCAGTCCACCAGGCATTTAGAGACAATTGAAGCCCATGACAAAATGACAAGTAATCTATTACGATCTATCTATGATATACAATCTACACAACAGCCAAAAGGAATATTTAAATCTGATTTGGAGAGGTCGGCTGTTGTGGAATGAGGACTGGATACCACTACATTGAGGGGAGGACCAGGCCAAAATCATCCACCGGGCAAATGCACTGCATGCCATATGGCCAATCCAGCCATGACAGAGAGAGAGACATGGAGAGAAGGACAGAGAGAGAGAGAGGCACAGTGTGTGTGTGTGTGTGTGTGTGTGTGTGTGTGTGTGTGTGTGTGTGTGTGTGTGTGTGTGTGTGTG
>NC_085859.1:15508729-15511229 GCF_034702125.1 Engraulis encrasicolus
CAGAGACCGGACCATGTGCTCAGGCTCATGCTTCCAGTTTAGGGTCGTTTAAATTCCCTGCAGACCTCCTCTTGTTATTGGATCAGACTGTTGTGCTGCCCGGTGCAGCACACAGGCAGAGTCCTGTGGAGAGGGTACTGCCAGCCCCACCCACCCACCAAAACACCCAACTCTACAGCGCACTACTGGAACCAGCTCACCATTAGAGGGACAATGTCATGATTTGACTTACTTTGCCCATGTGCACGCACGCACACACGCACACACACACACACACACACACACGAGCACATACACACAAGAGCACACACACACAAGAGCACACACACACAAGAGCACACACACACACACACACAAGAGCACACACACACACACAAGAGCACACACACACACACAAGAGCACACACACACACACAAGAGCACACACACACACACGCACACACACTTAGGCCCAGGCATGCAAACGAGCATCCACACTCAACACAGCACTGACTCAACTCTGCAGCACAATTCTAGAACCAGCTCACTCTCAGAGGGACAATGCAATGAGTTGACTTACTCTGCCCATGTGCACACACATACATTGGCCCAAGCGTCTGCACACATGCCAAACATCCACGCTCAACACAGCACCGACTTACATAACTCTGCTGCGCACTGCTAGAATCGGCACACCATTAGAGGGACAATGCTGTGATTTGACTAACCGCACGAATAGACCAGGCGCGATGCGATTCAAGCGACAGAGCGATACGCGCGATCGAAGAGACTACAGTATGTCCGTTACAAGCAGAAGGCAAAGCATTCAAACATTCCCATTGGCTGTGGTCACTGACCTCTCTACAGTCATTGGCTGTCGCGGCTTGTCGCCAAACCACGTCATAGAAAGTTGAAAGGATTTCAACTTCAAACTGTCGCACTCGTCACGCAAATCGCTCTAGTCTCCAGAATTGCTTTTGTCTCGCGACTCAATACAAAGTCAATTACTTCCGTCGCTCGCCTCGCTCTTGTCGCGGTAGGTGTATTTGTGCGGTTACTCTGTCCAAGAGCGTGCACATGCACATGCGCGCACACGCACGCGCGCACACACACCTTGGGCCAGGCATGCAAACAAACTCATGCACACTCAAACCCACAACAAGACGGCACTGACTGACTCGCTCTCTCTCTGTCGCTCTCTCTCTCCTGAATGTGTAAATCCCACAGCTCTGCAGATCTAATGCACAACACACAGCCACTCGACTATTCTCAAACAATCATGAGAGAAGAAATATAAAAATCACGGTAGCGGTAGAGAAACACGTGGGAGAAATTACAGAGTTAGGCCTGCTATGCGTCATATGACTGTGGCGAGAGAAAATGGCTTAAATGTGGTGGCGACACAAACCACGATATAGAAATAGAAGGGGAGAGAGAGAGAGAGAGAATGAAGTTATTTTGTGTGCATATGTGTGTGTGTATATGTGTGTGTGCGAGAGAGAGAGAGAGAGAGAGAGAGAGAGAGAGAGAGAGAGAGAGAGAGAGAGAGAGAGAGAGAGAGAGAGAGAGAGAGAGAGAATTAAGTTATTTTGTGTGCATATGAGTGTGTGTGTGTGCATATGAGTGTGTGTGTGTGTGTGTGTGTGTGTGTGTGTGTGTGTGTGTGTGTGTGTGTGTGTGTGTGTGTGTGTGTGTGTGTGTGTGTGTGTGTGTGTGTGTGTGTGTGTGTGTGTGTGTCTGGGACAAAGTGAGAGACACAGACAGCCTTCGGTAACACAAGCAGAGCCATTTCACTGAGGCATTTCATTAGATTCTCTGTTACTTCACTGGTGTTGTAAATGATTAATCCAGAGAGAATGTTGGTTGATTTGTCATGAAGAATTCTATCCTGGATTTCCAATCGCTGCACGTTAAAAAAAAGAAAAGAAAAGAAAAAGAATAACACAATGACAGGGCGAGGAAGGTATGACGCATGATCTCACTACGATGTCAGACTGTCAATTAACGGGTCAGGAGCGATTGCGAAAGCGGGCGTTCACCTGAGCTACGTTGCTGTTGCTACGACCCAGAGAGATAAACACAGACGCATAAAAGACACATTGTTTGTCTGTCTCTCTGACTGACGCGTGTACAGCTCTGATAACCTTTCTAAACCATAATTTTGCATTTGCCAATTTCAACACCACCTGGTCTTAATCTTGCCTTTCCACCTATGATTAGAAAGGATGGCTACAGTCCTTTGTAAACCAATAAACAAGCGAACATGTAATTGACCCATCATTCTTACTGATGAACAGGACTTACGTTGTGCATCATTCTACAGTACACACAGTAATGTTTCAGTGTTAAAATCAACACATACTGTACAGAGTAAAACTTGAACACTAATAGCGTTGGTGCTGCTACACTCCAGGTGTTGAGTTTACTGTACAATGTAAAATGTACTATAATAAAGTACTCTCTGCCTCCTCCATGCTCCATAACTAGCAATAGAGTTTCCTGCAGAATCTTTTTTTTGTCA
>NC_085859.1:15516229-15526229 GCF_034702125.1 Engraulis encrasicolus
GTAATGATATGTGGAGCAATGTTTTTAACCAGTATGGCCAGACAATAACAACATCATTAGCTGTAAGGTAGCCATGGACTAACGGCTTCTCAACCATGACTGAAGTGCCCTTCGGCAAGGCACCTAACCCCACATTACTCCAAGGACTGTAATACATCTCCTATACCTACATAAATAACTGCAAGTCATTTTGGATAAAAGTGTCAGATAAGAGTAGTAGCATAATCCAATTCTGATTTCATGATCACGAGGAGATGCCTGCTGTTGATTAGATTAGATCACCCTATATCAATGTTGGTCCTCAAACAAGACTCTTATCTGTTAGAAGTGCTGCTTGGCAACCCTGTCTATCTGGACGCTATCAGTTCAGAACTGAAGAAGGATCTTGGGATGAAAGGTCAAATGCCTAAAAGTAAAGCTGCTTACAATTTTTTTCCCCATCAACTACCGTGACATGGATGAATGTGAACCTTCACATACGCAAGCAGTGCATCCTCTTGTGTGTGCCAAACATTGCTGTCCAAACAAGGTGCAAGCAATATCTCTAGGAAAACACTACAAGAAATCAATTCTCAAAAAGTTATATAGCCCAGTGCAGTGTTTCTTAGAACAGAATTTATGGGCTTTTAGGCACTGCAAAGTCAGATGCAGATCGCTTTTTTTATACAACTTACATATCTGTCTGGTGATGAAACACCAAGCAAAAGTGGACACCTGACCCCACTTTGACAAAGATTTGCCAGTATCAGCATCATCATCATCATCATCTTTACCGTTGTTAGTGTGTCGGACGCAGTCCTGAAAGACGGCGCTCCACTTCTGTTGGTCCTTCTCGGCCACGAGGCAGAAGTAGTAGTGACAGGCGTAGGGGTGCCAGAGGATCAGGGGGAACTGGGTGGGGCACTTCAGGTACGGAGAGCTGCTGGACTTCGCTTTGACACCTGGTACAAACAAAAACATACGTAAATGTAAATACATAACAAAAAAAACACATACTTTCCAGTGAGCTGCATACAGTATGCAAGTGGCGTCTAAGGACTTTTTTTGACATTTTGTAGGACTTTATTGGACAGGACTGTGAAGAACAGACAGGAAACAAAAGGTCCACAATTTCGGAGAGAGAAAGATGGGGTAGTCTTGGGAAACAAACCCGGCTGTATGTGAACCTGGCTCCCCACAGGCCACATTGCCCGCACACGGTACGCTTCCTAGCACGCTGTACCAGAGCACCTCCCACCCAAAGACTTTTTGACTACCAAGACTCATGTTAGACGCTGAACCCAATTTGCTCTAGGCCATAACATGATATGCATGATGTATCCATTCATTTACATGAGATATTACAAAAACACAGTATTTAAGAAAAGCAGATGAAAATACACACCGAGAGGGCAGCTCACATGGTTAAAAACTGTTGAATCATGCTTTTTTAGTTTGTAGAACTCATGAAGACTCAAATAGGTTTTTTCTTTTACTTCAGACATGTACACTTGTACCTAACATGTTTTGACGGTATAGCTTTCGTCATCATCAGATGGTCACATGGATGTTGATGTGTGACATGCTTGAAAGATCTTAAAGCACGTCGCACATCAACTTCCAGAAGTAAAGGAAAAAAAACTTAAAGTTGGTAACTTAGTAAAACTAAGTTTTACTGTAACAGTTAGACATAATGAATACAATACATCTATGAAGTCTCACCTGGTAGCTGGTTCCCCAGTAGCTCCAGGTACTCATCCATAGAGGTCAGCACTCGATACCCAGCACAGCTGATGAACCCTTTGGGGTGATGACCTTTCTCGAAACTCTGAAACAGGTGGACATGAGCAGAATGTTAACAGCTGGGAATGTGGAGACGTTCAGTAAATACAACAACGGGTGAAAATAAGAAGGTAAACATAGCACATCTTTGCCCTCAAACATGACATGACATAACACGACACTTAGCTGACGATTTTATCCAAAGCGATTTACGTGCAGTTATTTACAGGGTATTGGTTACAGTCCCTGAAGCAATGTGGGGATAGGTGCCTTGCTCAAGGGCCACTTCAGTCATGGATGAAGGTGTAGGGAAAGGTCAGGGTGGGATTCGAACCTGCAACCCTCTGGTCTGAGGACCACCTAACCGTTAGGTCACAGCTGCCCCGACAAACATTACAGAAACCTGTCAGCACCTACAGTACAGCGTTAACCCTCCCATTTCTATCACACTCCTAGAAAATGTCAATATTTTTCTTCCCATTATCACGATAAGCCAAAAATTCTCCAAGTCAGTATAAAATAAGCTACAGTACACAGCGGTGCTGCAGTGGACCCAGACTTTTGGTTGAGACGAGACCTACTGACTCAACAGTCCCCTGGACTTTCCCACAGAGCGTGCCAACAACATCAGCAAGGCAAGAAGTGGACCACGACGTGCAGTGGAGCTGAGTGGAGTTGTGTGTGTATGCGCGTGTGTGTGTGTGTGTGTGTGTGTGTGTGTGTGTGTGCGCATGTGCGTGCGTGCATGTACATCTGTGTGTGTGTGTGTGTGTGTGCGCGCGCACGTGTGTGTGTGTGTACGTCTGTGTGTGTGTGTACGTCTGTGTGTGTGTGTGTGTGTGTGTGTGCGCGCGTGTGTGATTTTTTTCCACTACATTCCTGTTGTCACGATTTGAGGCCCAAAAGAGGAGAAACAGGCAAGTCAGTCTAAAAATGAAAAGGGAGGAGGGGAGAGAGAGAGAGAGAGAGAGAGAGAGAGAGAGAGAGAGAGAGAGAGAGAGAGAGAGAGAGAGAGAGAGAAAGAGAGAGAGATAGAGAGAGAGAGAGAGAGAGAGAGAGAGAGAGAGAGAGAGGGTGTATGGGAGAGGGCTGGTGGAAAGAGACCATCACTCACCGCCTTGCTGTCATAGAAGCTGACATTATAAGAGTCGGGGATGAAGAGGAATCGATTCCTCCACTTCTTATTCTCCTCCAGGTACTGGAACAACGTGCCCGAGAAGATGGACTTATCCTGCAGGGGAACCTGCAGAGACGAGACGAGAGAGAGAGAGAGAGAATATTAGCAGAAGACAACTCGAGATGAGCGAGAGATTAGAGCAAGAGCGAGAGAGAATGAGACAGAGAGAGAGACACAGAAAGAGAGAGAGAGACACAGAAAGAGAGAGAGACACAGAACAGACAAGAGATTACAGCAAGAGCGAGACAGAACGAGAGAGAGAGGGGGGGGGGGGGGGAGCGGGGAGAGAGAAATAAGATAAAGTATGGCTAGCAAGGGGTTGAAGGTTGAAAAACGTCAGGCCTGCGTGGAATAATAATGGGAAATGGGGATTATGGAAAGTATTGACGTGGGATTTCCTCCTAGACCCAAATGTTTCAGTAATTGCATGCTTGTGTTTCAACAGAGGGCCCGACCAGTGCAATTAAATCAAAAGACAGACGCGCATGGCATTTTGAAAATCTAAAAAGGCTATGGGTCGTCTTCTGTGAGTGTGGGGGAAGTCAGATAGCATAGCTAACACACAGCTGAAATCAAGAGCTTAAGAAAGTCTTTCTTACCAAGGGGAAGTGCCCTCCTCTAGGAGCCATGTTTATTCCACCAAAAACCTCCCTCCTTTGCCCACCCAGTGTGTGTGTGTGTGTGTGTGTGTGTGTGTGTGTGTGTGTGTGTGTGTGTGTGTGTGCGCAGTCGTTCATGTGCATGCATGTGTGTGTACGCGTCTGTCCGTCTGTCTGTCTTTCTGTTTGGCTGTCCTCCAATAAAGAAACCCCGAAAAACAAAATACACTTTCATGTTGGTGTGTGTATATCCTTCAGTAAAAAAAAAAACTGAACCGACTTTAAATGTTCCTAAAATGGCACCACAACACTGTGCCAGCGCACGGTTAAAAACACTACAGAGCTGTTTAAACAAACCCGGAGTGGAGCCACCATTAGAGCAGAGAGAGAGAGAGAGATGGAGAGGAGAGGAGAGGAGAGGAGAGAGAGAGAGAGAGAGAGCAGAGAGAGAGAGCAGAGAGAGAGAGAGAGAGAGAGAGAGAGAGTGCGCACAAGAGCAAGAGAGAGGGAGAGAAAGAGAGAGAGAGAGAGAGAGAGAGAGAAAGAGAGAGAGCAGAGAGAGAGAGAGCAGAGAGAGAGAGAGCAGAGAGAGAGAGAGAGAGAAGCACAATGTTGAGTGGTAGAAGCTCCCGAGAGACTAACACATGTTGCAACTGGCTCTGGGTTTAAATGGCCTGCTTCAAGCTATTCTACTGCAGTGGAAACAGCAAGGCTTACTTTCCTTTACAGGGTTTTAGTGATTAGGACTTCAAATAAACCTTACGTTTAATTGAATGATACACCTTAATGTTTACCGTGCATAGGCAATTCTGCAACTATGGCAAGTTAATGGCCAAGGAAGGCAATGTTTACTGTAAAACATTGTTATAATTTGTTTTTCTTTTTTATTGGCTCTTGCAGGATCCACGTTTTGGTCAAATTAGGTAAAGAGAGAGAGAAACATCAGGTGATTAATTGACGAAACCAAGTTTACGATGCCTTAATGCTGCCGATGACGCAATGGCTGGAGGAGCTCATGAGACGGACGGTTGTTGCATACTGCGGGATTAACTCACCGGTTTGTTTGAAGGAGAAAAAGGGGCGGTTATGTCTCTACACAACCAGCTATTCATTATTATTATTACGCAGCGAGAGATGAAGGGACAGGTGGGGTACACCTGACCAACGTCAACATGCGGACACAGGTGGGGGCCAAATAACAACAGGGTTGGGCCACAGGTGTAGAGGTAGACGTAGGGAGTGGGTGTGGCATGCAGGGCCGCTGACAGCTTTGACCCAGGCCCAGGAGGACAGGACAAAAGTCATCTGAAAGGGCCCCCCTCCTCTCAATGCATTCAATGTTATGGGGGGACCAGAGCTGGACTGGGACCAAAATAAGGTCTGGGCATTTGTGCACTGCCCCCTCTATATTGTGGGTCAGTCTAAAAAAATACAACAGCATACATCAGGCCCTGAGGATTACTGAGCTACTGGGGAATTCCCTGTATGCCAGAGCTGGCCTGGGGCCAAGAAATGCACTTAAGTGTGAGTCAGTCTCTAAAAAAGAAAATACACACAAAAAATAATAAAATGCAAAACATTCAACAGCATTAGCCCTTGAGGACTACTGACCCACTAGGAAATTCCCTCTATGCCAAATTACAAGTCAAGGCCTGATGGGCACCCAATCTGGGCCCCCTCCTCTCCCTGGGCCTGGGCCAACTGACCCGTTTGTCCACCCCCATCGGTCGGCCTGATGTGGGCCTGATGTGGTGTGGTGTTCAAGTTCAAGTTCAAGATTGTCCCCAAAGGAGAAATTAGATTGTTGACAGTATTAAAACACTAAGAACAGACAACAAATAATAGATTAAAACTACATAAAGACAGGGACACACAGGTCAACAAAGGTCAAAAAGGACATAAGGCCCCCCAACCATTTCACATATACTGGGACCAATACACAGAATAATAATAAAATAAAATGAAATTATTTTTTTTATTATTATTTCAAATTATGGAATAAGAGGATGAATTAATAAGTTAAAAGAGTAAGATGAAAGATCAAAACATGTGGATGGTGGTGTGGTGGTGTGGAGCCTTACCTTGCGGCGGAGCAGCTGTGACTGCGGCGCCCCTCCCCCCTCGATATCAAAGCGGACTTTGTTGAACAGGGCCACCACATACTGCTGTTCGTACAGACGGCCAAACTCGCCAATCACCTCTCCTGTACGCGCTGCAAGACACACACAAAACAAAGAGGCATAGAGAAATGTTATTGGGTCGTGTCGCATGCTCTACAGCAGTGTTTCCCAACCTTTTTTGTCCTGCGTACCCCCTAAGCAATTTTGTCATATGATGAGTACCCCCTCGCGCTCATTGATGCTCTGTTCCTCAATGCCAATGTGACTAAAGTCAATATATTTGTTATTATTACATTTTTCCGCGTACCCCCTGAGGTATGCCCACGTACCCCTAGTGGTACACGTACCCCTGGTTGGGAAACACTGCTCTACAGCGCTACAACCTGTAGGAGGATATCACTCACAACAAAAAATGTAGAAAAGAATAGACTGGAATAAAGCAGAATAGAATAGAATAGAATAGAATAGAATAAAATGCTGATGATTACTGTTGACAAGGGTTTATTTACCCAAGCAGTGTGAACTACCTGATTTTTGATTCATTTAAATATTCTTCTCTTCATCATTCACTGATCTGTTGCATCTCTGTTGTATATGCACCAGACATTCGTATTCCTGGATAAACCAGCTATCAGTTCAATGCAGCAAATCACATGTGATGTTTCAATGAGTTCTAGAACATCCTAGAACGTTCTAGAACATGACATTTCTGAGTAACGCTTCAATACGGATAAGGATAATCATCTGCAACCGCGTTGGCTTCAACTCCATTGGGAGAATTCTTAAGGGACATACTTATTGGGAGCCGTATATCTTTCTGAAGCACACTAACTGATAGTGCTGGCTGGCCGTCGCACTAGTTCTAGCATGCTCTCCCTGTGGCTAACCACGGGACTTCATCAGTTGTGTTTAGCCGACATAGACACACAAAAGGACGCACGCACGCGCACAGGGGCGCGTGCACACACAGGCACACACAGGCGCGCACGCACGCACACACAAGGACAAAGACACACACATGCACGCACATGTACACACAAGGACAAAGACACACACACGCACACACATGTACACACAAGGATAAAGACGCACACACGCACGCACGCACACGCACACGCACACACACACACACACACACACATTTTCATCTCTGCCACTCCCAGCCACACTCATTCACACAGGATGCAGTTCTTCTGTCCTTTATCATGCAGCCCAGATTGCACTGTTTAACCTCCGTTGGAGTTAGCAGCCTTCGCTACATGTTTGCCTCTGGCCTAAAATACCCGACTGGCACGGCACACACTACACTACACTATAGATCATTGTTACTGGGATATGGGGCACGGAGAACGGAACCCGGGGTGGGGACTTCAAAAACCACCTAACTTGGCACAACATCAAGCACCAGGACTTATTCAACAATCTTTTGTAGAGGCATTTTTTTCCCTACTCTACTCTGCGTAATGTTGTGAAATGGAAGTGGATGTGAATGCACTGCGGGGTGGGCCCTGAAATCTGAAGATGTTTGTGGTAGCCCAATGGGTGGGGACATAACCCCACGAAGGCAATATGTTGTGATAAACAGCTCATGCATGACAGAGCTATTAGAGTACTGTTTCTCAACGGGGGCGGTACATACCCTCAGGGGGCGTTGAGAGTTATAGGAGGGGGCGTTGAGAAGGATACAGCTGAGAGGGGTTGGTGCTTAGTTGCCATTGGGCGGCATTACTCCCTTTAATTTTTAATACTAAGGGGGCGTTGTCAGACTCATGATGAGGTCAAGGGGGCGTTGGGAGACATACGGTGAGGATACCACTTTTTTTTAAAACCGATACTTTTACCCCCAACAAGCAATGAAAATAAATGCACAGCCTTGTTTTTTCCACCCGTGATATTTGCTTAATTTTCCATTTCCATGTAGATTTAAAATGTTAGTAAATGTATGGGGTGGCATATTTTCCCCATGCTGCTTTCCAGTCAACAGAACGTGACGAGAATTTGCGTCGTTTTGTGTAGCAGCAGTATTGGTGCCTGTATGAGTATAAAGAGCAAGTATCGGGGCGGATAGCGATACCAGTATTGGTATCGGTGCATCCGGGTGAAAGACTTTCAAAATGGCATTGTCATTCAGTGTAACGGATACCTTCTGCTGACTAACCGTAAAAAACATGACTCTTTTTATTTTATTTATTTTTCCCAATGAATTCATGAAAGCCTCGGCTGTCAACCATTCACTTGAAACAATTTAAAAATCATGTTTTTTTGTAGTTACAGTCGGCGGAAGGTATCCATTACCCTGAATGACAATGCCATTTTGAACGTCTTTGACCTATCCCTAATTAGAGGCATCCCTCTTGAAACGTCTCTGGGACAAGACGGTCAGAGTAACTTTATTTAGCAAATTTATTTAATACAACAGTAGAGAGAAGACAGGAAATAGGCTAGTGAGGAGAGAGAGAGAGATGGGGTAGGGTTGCGAAATGACCCAGGCTGGATTTGAACCTGGGGTCCCCATGGGAAATGTGCCTGTACATGGTACAGCGTATGAAGTGCAGTGCACCACTGTGGCCCCCAGGAACTAGGTAACAGCTGGGTCAAAGACGTCCAAAAAGGAACTGTCATTCAGTGTAACGGATACCTTCTGCTGACTGTAACTGTAAAAAAAAACATGATTTTTAAATTGTTTCAAGTGAATGGATGACAGCCGAGGCTTTCATGAATTCACTGGAAAAATAAATAAATAAAAAGAGTCATGTTTCTTACAGTTACAGTCAGCAGAAGGTATCCGTTACACTGAATGACAATTCCTTTTTGGACGCTCTTTGACACAGCTGCCCATGTCTTCCAAAACCAAGAACCTACTCCTTAGAACTGTGGGTGTGTACTTGTTTACATTTGTGCTTGTGTGCATACTGTATGCGTCTAGCCTAGCGAATCTTAATTGACTTACATGTTTGTGACAAAACTAAGCGGGTTTGGGGTAAGAGGTTGTTTGCAACGAGAACAGAGTAATGCTTGGTTGTGACAACAACATAGCAGTCAGCGGTCTCATCCAGGGTAACATGCCACTACGTGTGCTTAAGCAAACAACATGGTATGAAAGACAGTTGTTCATTGTTTAACACCTTGGATTCGCAGTGTAACTACATGTAGTGTAGGAGCCAACACTGGCACAGTTCTGGTTGGCTCGAGAAAACAGCTTAGGTTAGCGATATTGGAGAATAAATGCAGGCACTTTTCTACTGTAATTAACACTCAAATCTCTTAATAATAAGCTCAAAGGTCTTTACTTTTCAACCCATTCACAAGCTGGTGGCAGAGGCTGCGATACAAAGTGCCAACCTGCCAGAATGAGGAACGTGGGATTAAGTTTCTTGCCTAAGTAAGTAGGTTACTATTCGAAGGGGTCAGGTACAGTATGAGTAAAGAAAGTTGGAAAGAAAGAAAGCCAGAACAGGCTTCAGTCAGGGTGCTAACCAAAATTAAGAGGCAACGGTGAAAAGTAAGAGGCAACAGTTGCACCATGCATAAACTTTTTTTATTTTCTTTTAAATTTTAAAACAGATACTTTTCGTTGTTACGCCATGGTGCGTCAGTTTCATTTTGCTTTTTGAGGAATAGAATGAATAAGTGAATGAGTGAGATAGAAAAAGAGAGAGTGTGGTTGAGTGAGTCAGTGAGCGACTGACAGCTGTCCAAATTGGCTTTCACCAACCCAGGCTATTGGCCCAGGCCCAGGACAAAATCAACTAAATGGGCCCCCGATCCAGTACATATAATGTAATGAAGACCCAACTCTGGGCCCATTTTCTCCCTGGGCCCGGGACAACATACCCCTCTGCCCCACCCCCGTCAGCTTCCCTGCAACAGCAACCACCTGCAGCTCTGTGCTGTCTCACGACTGACTCAGTATGTGTCAATGAGATCCAGCTCAACCCAACGGCCTGAGATCTGACACAAGCTTTTGACCCAGTGACTCACGGCCACGAGGACAGCAAATTTTTACACTCCAATAACATCCTGCGGCGCAGCTGTGGAGAGGTCAAAACCGACGGCAGGATTTTAACAGGGCCTCCCTCCCACCCCACCATCCTGAGGGCTGCAGCAAGCTACACTACAGTACTGGGGCCTATACTACTACAAAGTTGTTTCAGGAGTAAACCATAGGTGTGTTTCTAGAAAGCGAAGTTGTTGGCTAGTTAGCAACTTGGGTAGTTGCCAATGGGAAATTGCATTGCAAACAACGAAGTAGCTAATGAAGTTAGCAACTATGGTTTCGAGAAATGTACCCCAGGTTAAGTGAAGAGGTAAATCATCTAATAGAAGCATTACAAAAGTAAAAG
>NC_085859.1:15528729-15561229 GCF_034702125.1 Engraulis encrasicolus
GGGGGAGGGACAAAGGGGTCAGCCGTCCCGGGCCCAGGGAGAGTGGGGGGGGCCCAGAATTGGGTTCTCATTACATTGAATGCATTGAGGTGTGGGGCCTTTTGGAAGGCTTTGTCCCAGGCCCAGACAAAGCAGTCAGCGCAGCAGCCCCGGTCCCAGTTACTGGCTAATGAAAACAACAGGCAGACAAAAATCAGCTGTGGTAGGCCAACTGGAAGAACAGAAAGGAAGTCTCGATGGCGCTCCCAAACCACTGGGGAAACCGGCGCCCAAAAAGGAAGAGCCCTTCTGGGCTTGCTACTGTAGTTCCTAAACAGAGCCAGATTAAGATGGTCCGGGGCCCCTATGCTACAGGGGGCTATGGGGGGCCCCCGGGGAAGGCCAATTTTGCAACACATTTACTGTACATAGGCAGTGTCATAATTACGAGCTAGGAATTACGGATAACCTGACAGCCAACTCTGGAGAGTATTAATTAGATTTAAAACAATACTTGACGCAACCAATGAATTTTTCAATATCACATCACACAACAATTCTGCAATTATCTTTTTACTTTTGTCCAATTTGGGGCCCCATGCCTGGTGGGGGCCCCAAGGCTTCAGCTATATATAGCCTGTGCGTTAACCCGGTCCTGTTCCTAAACCACGGGGACCAAAGACAAAAGCTGGAAATCTGCTCAGAGAGGAGCGCTGATTGCTAAGGTCTTGCTGAGGGGAAAGACAGAAATAACAGCGAAAAAGTGAAAAGGGATTTATGGGGCAACATGAAACAATGCATCAAACAAAAAATATACCGGTAAGTTAGAACATCATCAATACAGGCTACGCTATATGCATTTTGCAAAACAAAACAGTTTTCTCAGGTTGTAGTAGAGACGAGTAACTTTATTGATCCATGGGGGGAAATTCTACTGGACACCTGAATTTCCCCCCGGGGATCAATAAAGTTACTCTACTCGACTACTCTACTACAACCTGAGAAAACTAAACTCTGCCAAAAGGTATCCATAGCACTATGTGCTTGTGCTCTGCTGCATGTCAAAATATTTGGGCCCATCAGATGGAGTCCTGGTGCCCTTGGATGCCCTCCACCACAGCACAGGCTCCTCGCTGTCTGGGGCCTCGGCAGGGATGGACAAAAAATACAAAAAATCTGGCCGGGCAATGTCAGCCAAGACCAGTCCACCAGGCATTGACACAGACGATGCATCCTGTGACAACCATTTTTTAGCAATCTATTTCAAGCTATTCTGAACACAACAGCAAAAATGAATATTTAAATCTGACTCGGACCAGGCCAAAATCCTAAACAGTCCACCGAGCAAATGCCTTATGACCAGTCCGGCCATGGGCCTCGGCATAGCAAAGGGTAACTCGATATAAAACCAGGACCACTGACATTTTTGACTGGGCCCAGGAGAAAAAAAAAACATCTGCCATCACCCCCCACCACCACCACACACCCGACTCAATATAATGGGATGGGGACGTTCTCCTTGGGTCTGGAACATTTCACCTTTTTGCCCTCCATCCCTCTCTGCTTCCCAGCCTATGACCCATATTCAGGCATTTCTTCATTCATCAGAACTGCCGATATCGTTCTCGGAATCTACAGCGCTTATCACATAGCGTAAATAAATAACATCCTACTAATATCCGCCCATCCACATCTGATAGGATGAGAGGGATCTGCCAGACATCAAATAGGAGGTAGGAATCTGGCCACATATTAAAGGGTGACCCATGGGTCAATTTAACTGCACCACTTTTTAAATGACGTTATCTTAGTGACCCCTGAGGTAACCACAACTCAATCTTAGACCATATCAATTGAATCCATTATCTTTATTCGGTTGATAATGGAAAACGAGGCCCTCTTGGTCATTCCAAAACTACAGTTAGGCCTATTTGTGACAAATATTATCAATCGAGCCATTGACAAATCAATAGCTTATGGCTATATAGCCTGATTTCCCCTCCATCCTTCCAACCTCACCATATCACTTGAAGAAGACTTCAGATTTGACTGGTTCTCCCTCAAATTTGAAAAGGTGGGATGACAAAACAAAAAAGTGAGGTCTTCAGCAATCTGTAATGTGCCTTCTTCCTGGAACACAACCATGACCTTTAAAGATGACAACTGATGGTTTATGTGCGCAGGGGGATTATTCAACCATTTAGCTGCCCTTTAGTTAATGCTGATGTTTTCAGCATAAAATGGATAATGGACACAGCTCTCATAATGGGATCATAAAAAGACAGAGTCCTATAAAAAAGTACTTTACCCTGGACTGAACTTTTTAGTATTATTTTCCTTAGGCCTGAGAGAAAAACTTCATATCTTATCAGGGGTCATTTCTTTTTGGCATAGACAATCTCTGTCAGGGTCCACGGCCTACTATGTGTATGCGTTTATCTGTGGCATCTCAATTATTAATGGAAAAGAACAAGAACAATGGAACAGGAATTTTGTCCATTTTGAAGTGTAATGCATGCAAAAAATGCATGCATCAGCACTTTTCTGATGATAGGCAGAATACATTTCTGCACACATCATCCTCTTGTCAAATGGACACAAAAATCCAGTATGGTGTCTTAAAAAGGTATGATCATATAAAAGTTATTGTTTTGGCCCACACAGTAGATTAGTTGTGATAAGTGCCCTCCTCTTACGGTAGGATAGAGCCAGTGACTTTAATAAGCGGCAAGCGTGGATAAAGTGAATGCCTCGTATGGCTCACTAACTTGGCCGGGCATGGGAGAGAGAGAGAGAAAGAAGGGCTGACAAAAAAAAACAGGCCGGGCATTTTCAGCCAAGACATGTACCGCCAGGCATTGAGTGAGACAATGAAGCCATGTGACAACATTTTCAGTCATCTATTACGAGGCATTTTGACAACAACAGCCAAAAAGAATAAATAAACCTGACTCAGAGAGGTCAGCTGTGGCAGCATGAGGGCTGACACCACTACACTGAGGGGAGGAGGACCAGGCCAAAAATAATCAACAGTCCACCGGCCAAAATGCCCTGTATGCCGTATGGCCAATCCAGCCAGGGGAGGGAGGAAGCGTGCCATCATAACACAATTACTGGAGTGAGACTCCCTTTGGAGACGTGATTATAAAGTCACAGGGCTGAGGACAATGCCAGTGTTTTTTGTTTTTTTTTGAGATCCGTCTTTTGAGCCCGTCTTCTGTGTGGCGTGTGTGGATTGGAATGGGGTCCCACACGCTGTATGCTGCTTGCTGGGCTACTTTGAGTCATCCACTTTAGTGAGTGAGTTTCATGTGATTCTCTTGGGTCCTGTTTCCAAGAAAAGAGTTACTGGGCTGACCTCAGCATCACACACAGTGCCATTGACAACACCATATTTCTGTGTCTTCACTGACAGAGAAGTATAAAACACACATCAACACATACAGCATGGCAGCTCACCATTGAAATGATGAATTGAATCTCAGGAGAAGTCAGTGTGCTGTCAGGGCCATAAGCCGTTTTTCTCCTGTCAATACACTATTCACGTCATGCACAAATGTCACCGCGACTCTGTCGGTCCTGAAGACTTAATCTGAAATGTCACTGCTGGGTGAAATCTGATGTGAGTTTCAAAAGGCACTGTATGAGAATGGCATTGATACTTGTACTTAGTAGTTCTAGGAAGTTGCTCAAGAAACTGAAGTTAGGCGTGTGTGTGCGTGTGTGTGTGCACGTCATAACGGCGGGCTATCCCCAAGGAATAAACACCAATGCTCTCCAAAACCGATTTCCAAAAACTCTTTTTTTCCTGACTGACTGAACCACCACAGGCTGAACCCAAACCTTAATTTAAGAGCTGGGAGGATTTGGAGAGACTCAACTATTTGCACTTTGAATGCTGAAATTCCTCTGACTTAGCGTAGGGATATACTACATGCCCCGTGCAGGTCTAAGTTCCATTCAATACAATCTACTATTTATTCACAGAGCTTTCATTAGCCCGTAGTGTTAAAATACTCCTGTAAACAACGAAACAATCAACTCTTAATTCTGTTTGCGCGTTATAGAGTTGACCTGACCAATTCCACTGCAGGCTGTAGCCTTCAGCATTGTATTTGAAGAAGAAATAAACACTCTACTCTACTACTCTACTCTACTCTATAGAGCGGTAACGATACATCCAACTTACGATTCGGTTCATATCACAATTTTTGATCTACGGTTCCATACACCTCACAAGTTTTCAAACGTAGGCCTATCTTTTTAATAATCATTTGTAGGGGGAATAGGTAACAATAAGCTGCTAAGAATTGAAAAACAGTTTAAAATATAATAATGATCTTGTTTTGAAAGTTGGAAGCACAATCACATCCTACCATGTGATTGTTTTCTGGACTGAAGGGTAACAGAGTTTCTAAAGGGCGCATCACGACACTGCCCTCAGTACGGTGACTGTGTATCATGATTTCTCGGTTTGAGACAATATCATTACAACCCTACTACTCGGGGTTAAATCATAGCATTACAGACTACTTCACAATAGGAAAAGCCAGAGAGGCATGAAAGCCTTCAGGGCATACTCAGGCATAGCTAGCTTTGCCTGCAGAATGGGCGGCGTCCGTGTCGGGAAGATCAGAGAGGGGAGTGTGCCATCGCTGTTGACAGCCTACCAAACTCAATTAAACAGGACAAAGTGGCTGTTGAGCGAGAACAAATCAAAATGGCACTATTAAATTACAGGAATTCTGCTGACATGCTGTCCCCACAGCATGTGACTCAAATGGTGGATTTAAATGGAGGACAGGACAATGTTTTTTTTTTTTTTAGCCTGCAGGCAGCCACTGTGGAAAATGCGCCACGAGGCATCGTCCACACACACACACACACACACACACACACACACACACACACACACACACACACACACACACACACACACACACACACACACACACCTCGCTAGCCAGAAGGAAAGCCTCTAAAAAGAGGAAGCGTAGCCTACAGTATCTCCACCCATGTGGGGGGAAACAAAAAAAGAGAATAACCGACTTCACCACAAGGCCAAATAATATGTGCAGTCATGTCACTAGCTTGCAGCAACTGTAAGCATACATGGAGAGCACTGGCCTGTTTTTATCAGTCACTCAACTTGGGTGTTGGCTCATATCAATCCTTTAACCATATTTCAACATAAAACACTTGACTATTGTTTAACACTTTAGCAACCACAGTAGGCTACCGCCTGAAGTAGAAAGTGTGAAATAACTCCAAACTGCTGACCCTCAATTTTTACCACCAACCTCAGAGTTGTATTACTTCTCCTTTCGGCCAAAAGTACAAATCTATACATACACAAATGACATAGCCTTGACTTTTCATGAACTGCTTGAATGGAGAGCCACATCCAACGCGTTTTACTTCGAGAGACTTAACCTCTCAAGTCAAAGCAACCATAACAATTAGGGATGCACGATGTGAAAAATTCCGGCCGATACCGATATATGATATTGATATTGCGGTTTTGGCCGATAACCGATATCCTTTTTTTTTTAAGAGATAACTTTTAATACAGACTGACAATGTCTTCTTATTTCCAAAAACACTTTTGAACTCCCTGTGATAAAATTAGATAAAAAATGAATTCCCTTTGTCCTGACTTTGTCCTGGGCCCAGCAAAAGCCATCAGCTGCCCTGGCTCCATGCTTTTGCTCATCTAGACAGTTCCACAGCTCAGTGAAGCGAAGCCGTTCTCCTCCTCTCTGGTGCAGGCCAGGCCAGGCCAGCTCATTTGCAGTGCAGCGCCAGCACTCCTATCGAGTAGTCAAATGGGACTCGTTTACACCGCCGGTAATGAGACAAAGTGTTGAGTAAGGCAGATTGTGATCACAGCCACAGTACAGTACAGTACAGTACAGTACAGTACATAGAAGCAGCAAGATAGATTAAACCACAAAACTCAACTGGGACTTTGTAAACAAGAACAGCATTTATGAACAGCTTTTTCTCCCCCTCAGCCCCTTTTAACTGTTTTTTTTTCTTCAAAAAGCCACAAAATTCTCAAACAAACTTTCCCATCTGTCCTGCAGTGAACCATACATATGCTACGGCTGATGCACTGTGACTCACAGGCGCGGAGTGTTTGCGGAAAGAATAGACTAGGCGATGAGAATCACGGGCCCTTGAACGAACAGCACAGCCAGCGTTGCCAGATAGGCCAGTTACCCACCCAATTGGGCTGCTGGGGATGGCTGTCTGCGGGTAAAAATGGTCAAAAGTTGGGTGGGTTTTTCCTGTAGAGTTATGGCCACAGAAATGAATACAATTTGGGCGGGATTGAAGGCAATTTTTGAGCATCGTTTGGGATGGAAATGGCCAGACACATCTGGCAACATTGAGCACAGCACACAGCGTTGAACCTCCAGCGTTGCGTTGCGTTGCGTTGCGTTGCGTTGCTATTCAAAGCCACCACACAATGGCTCTCGAGTGGCTCATCATATCCCTCGAGTGAGTCAAGGAAGTGGGCTCGTTTTCTCGTCAGGCATCCAGTCAATAGCCGTGAGACAGAGGTGACTAAAAGCTAACATGGGACGCGGAGCAGGAAAAAGGTGGTGGTGGTGGTGGGATGGGGAGTGGGATGGGGTGGGGTGATGAAAGGGTTAGGTGAGGGGTGAGGTCAGAGAGCACATGTAGGAAATGCCTTAGCTTTTCTCTTTTAAAGCCCCGGAGTGTGAGTATGGTATGAGGGGCAAAGAATGCGTGTCCCTGTGTGTTTGTGTGTGTGCGTGTGTGTGCTGGTGTGTGTGTGTGTGTGTACACACGTGTGTTAAGGGTAGGGTGGGGTGTGTCAGTGTAAGTGGTGGCCACACAAGCGTTTGTGTTTTGGGGCTGGTTAGTAAGGACAAGGCACTTTCTGTATGGCGTGGAGGTGAGGAGAGAAGGCCTGGTCCCGGCGTTGTGGTGCTACGTCTTTAAAACAGAGAAAACCCTGTTCATGCCTTCAAGGCCTGGCCCCGTCGCCACCTCACCTATGTGGTGTAGTGCCCTGCCCATACTGCTGCCAAAGGGGCAAATATAACAGCCAAACTTCCTGCCCGACTTACTCCACCCATACCACCACACCCACGCTCGGTCAACAAACAAGTGCTCTAATATTTTCATTAGAAGCAGTCACACTATAAATGGACATTAAATCCGCCATACCGTTGTGTGTATGCTTTTCCCCCTTTAATGTTCGATAAAAATGACAGTGAAATATGCTGAAGAAATACCACAAACGCCATGTACGGCAGGCACACAGAGACATGGATTAATAGCTCACGGTTACAGCTGTGTGAGTTAGTGAGAGTAGCGCCTAACCTTCCGCACACACACAGGAAACGTGGGGGGCCACCATGGAATCCAGCTCTCGATAGCAGCAGGAGCCTGACGCTCCACCCAAACACCCCCAGTCCACGAACACACACACATACACCACACGAACATGAACACGCACACACACAGGAACACGCGCACACACACACACAGGAACATGCACACGCGCGCACACACACACACACACACACACACACACACACACTAAACTCCCCCAATCAAGGCTGCTGCATGACCTCACTCCGGAAGATGACAACAATGACATCCAGACTTGGAATGCGGCCCTGGCCAAGTGAAGGGATTCCCAGGCAGGCCATCTGGGAGGCGTATGCATGGGGAGGCGTACGCAGGGGAGAACGTGCTCAACTCCAGTGGCACAGCAGTGGGCTTCTGAACATGCTCCTATTCTGTATTATAGTCAAGTCAAGTCAGGTCGGCTTTATCATCAATTTCTTTATTCTTTCTATGTGCTGGTCATACAAAGAATTGAAATTACGTTTCTTACTTTACCGTGCAGACATAGACAGACATAGACTTTAGGTGTGGACATAGACAAATTAGGCATAGACAGTACACTACATGACACATAGGAAGCAGTGGACTGATGGCGGACCCTTGGAGTGCATCTTAATATGGGACCTTGCCTCCTCCACTTGCCTCCTCCACTCGCTTCTCGTCATGATGACATCACTGACAACAGCATATATTTCAATATCTTGCAAAAGCTCAATTGTAGAGTCTTTTTCTCGTTTTCAATTGTTATGGTGAATGAAAAACAGTCCCTCAAAAGTTGTTGTGGCTAGGCTGACAACTGGGAAACTTTATCGTTTTCTCCACGGAGGAGGGGCCAGGAGGCGGGGCGAGGAGCCAAGCACAAGTGGAGGAGGCAAGGTCACATATTGGGATGCACCCTGGTTCTGTAAAGAGGAGGAGACATGCTCACACTATCGCCTAATGATTCTCACAGTTTTTTTTAACTGGGTGCTGAATCCCACATCAAACATAGACGAATGAAGGAAACTGTTTGCCATTACACGCTAAAGAAGGGCTCGGCCCAAAACGTTTGGGCCCTTGTTCTGGTCATTTTTGTCCGATACATCACCAAAAAGGCCAAAAGTGCCGACCGGTGCTTCTATACTGTATACAGTACGTGTTTGTGATGATTCTCATTCATGTTATCCTACCCATGCGGGTGAACAGGTGAAATATATTCTAGCTACAGTTGAAAGTCCTGCTTCAAATAAACTCAGACTTCTGAGAAGATTCCATGGACACAGGAAACAGTGGGGTAGATAGTGGGCCCTCGCTCCTGTCCAGAACATCACCAAAAGGTCAAGCGTAACAGTGCTCTAAAATAGCATCTATACTGTGCGTCTGTGGACGTTTAGTCCGTTATTTTAATTAGGAAGATGAGCAGACCAAACACATTTAAAACTACAAAGAGAAGTCTGCGTAGTTGCCTTCAAATGAACTCTGACCTCTGAGACGGCGATACATACGGGATATACAGGAAGCACTGGACAGATAGCAGGACCCTTATTCTTGTCCACTACATCGTGAAGATTCCAAAAAGCATTCATTCTGATAACAGGGCAAAGCAGGACAGGAGTCGAGTCCTCCTTGGAAAGTGAAAATAAAGCTTCCACTTCTCTTATTTTAATATAATGACTTTTTTGGGGCAGCATGCCCTTCAGCAGACATGTGTAGGAGAAACAGGAGCTTGGTGTCGCAGACTTTATGTTCAGTGTTCATGTGAATTTACTAGTCCTGCACCCAACCTTTTTGAGATGGGTGTGTGTGTTTTTTCTTTGTTAAACTTAGTCGAGTCCTCCTTGAAGATGTCCTCATCTCCTCATTAGGTGGATTAGTTGTTGGAATGGACTCTACTTTTCATGTTGTCCGACATTACTCACTCCTGACTCATTCCACACACATGTCCCAAATATGGTCAGAAGAACGCAGCCCAAAGTCTGTGTTCACGACAACGTACAGTAATCATCAACTCCCACACATGCCTCTTGCATGGCTCTTCTCTCTCAAACACCTCCAGTGCAGTGCAGGCGTTTAGGTCTACCACCTACCACCCTCGTCCATCACAGATGCAGAAAACAGACCCGGCCTTGTGGCACTTGTGGTGTTTAAAGCTGTGGGTCTCTGAAGGTTCATCAAGCCAAGCAAGCGTGCAGGCGTGCACACGTACACACACGTACGTACACACACACACACACAAAGGAAGTGAGAAGCAGGCACACACACACACACAAAGTGAAAACACACACACACAAAGTGAAAAGCAGGCACACGCACACACACACACACACACACACACACACACACACACACACACACACACACACACACACACACACACACACACACACACACACACACACACACACACACACACACACACACACACAATTCCTGTGTCCAGACACGTATCCTGTCGGGACAGACATGTCCTGCTTTGCTGAACCGGACCCACCATGACACAACCAGACCAACACAGGCGCACAGCACAGCACAGCACAGCACAGCCGTCCAACTTTCCCCCTTTAAAACACTTTTTTCATGCATTCCATGAATTCCACGTTGGAACTGAGAATCCAAATAGGTCGGAAAGGGCGAGGGGAGTTTGACATATAGTGGTGTCCAAGGCAGACTGACTGACTGACTGACTGACTCAAGACTTCCCCATCCTGGGTTGACAGGGAGGGTCTGCTTTTGTACTTTGTGTCACGACTTACAAAAATGTAAGTGCAGTTGATGAAAGTAGGCTAATTTAGCCAAGATATTGTTTCTAGTTCTAGTCTATTCTGGGTGATATGCAGGTTCACAACTTTTCTCAGAAACCACATAATAGTGAAGTATAAAGAATCCATTAGCCAATAAAAGACTAACCCCTTCATATCTAATCTTAAAGGAAACTTGGTGAAATGTCATATTCAAGTTCAAGATTAGGCTTCATTTTTAAACACTGCCTCAAGAAGTAGCCAATTCAAGGCTGTTTTGGTTGAGGTATATAGCCTGGCTGCTGGTATGTCTAACAGATGTTTCTGGGTAGGCTACAGCAGCATCCAGTTGGTTTCACTGCACTCTTTATCACCGATGTCACCCCTGAGGAAAAAGTCACCATCTCGTCCAGAGATCCTCAGACAGCCTCATCAAGTTGGCGACTCTCCATGCAGGCTTCTTTTACGAGACAGGTTACCACAAGAAAATGTAGTCAACGTACAGTCTACCTCAACATTGACACGTTGCTTCACCAAACATTTGTAGAGGTTCCAGTTATTACTGAAGCTTGGCAACTTTCAGATCCTGTTTCATTTTAACAGCGTTCGGATAGATTTTCCACGGCACGTGATAGAGATTTTTTTAAGTCGTAAATAGTTTTGAGATAGCATACTTTCATGAAAGGTGATGCTTCCAAAAAGTTAAATGAAAGAACTACAAAAGATGAAGAAAGACGCTGTGTAATTCATTCCTGAATTTCCCCCTGGGGATCAATAAAGTTACTCTACTCTACTCATTTGTGTAGAGATGGAAAAGAATCAAAGAGGAGGACCACACACGTTTCGAATGCGATAGTAACATTTTGACAAGTTCGTCACTGACGAGGTGACAGAAACAAAATATTTCACCTTTTCAAACTCACAGTTTTTTGAGAGATCTAAACTTAAGCTACTTACCAGTTATAAGCTCCCGTCTGCTTTCATCAAGGTGTGTTGAGACTACATCCCCCATGTTGGCAACTGAATGCGTTTACAAATCCAGAGTTGAACTTGGATAAACTGGAACGTTTTGCAGACCCAAGGCGAGAGAGAGAAAGAGAGAGACTTCGTGAACCAGTCTTCTTCTGCCTTTCCCTAAAGGCAAAAAAAAATCACTCAATGAGTCTGGACTGTCACAGGACTGCCTTACGTTACTTTCACTGAGGGGCGACAAATTAAAGTAACCAAGTCTGGTTTGCCAGGGGTTACGGTCGGTGGAAGGCTTCTCACCACCACTACGGAGAGGCACACCCTCCTACTGCTCCTCTTGTCGTTGCGAGTTCAACGTTTTGACCTATGTAGTTTCTGTGCAGTTCTGTGGCATGTCGAAGGTGTGGTTTCGAAGTGGATTCATGAGAAGTTGAACGAGTCACCGTTAAATAGCCTATTAAAGGCGGGGCGAAGACGATATGATACCTTGACAACTAGGCCTATAAGGGCGCGCCTCCGCGCCCACGAACAAAGTTTGTGTTATGGTTTTGACAGTAAGGGGCAGACTTTATCGACGATAACTATGTAGCCTATATTCAAGTCGATTTGTAAGCTTTTTCCTTTGTATCTTTTCTTTTGCTGTTTATACTGTATTTAATGTCAATTGTATTCTAGTTGTAAACGGCAGAGAAAGGTTAATGCAAGTGCGTGGAAGTACAGTAGCCTACGAAAACACCTCCATAACTAAACGTAGCATGGCCCTATGCCATGCTGTTGCGCCAATCAAAAGTTACGCCATAGTTCCCCCTGGTCAGTGAACAGAGGTCCTTGTAGTAAGTGGTTCGAATAATAGACATGTATACAATTCAAATTCATGTCAATGCTACCCCCGCGTGGCGCAGGAGCTCTAACTGCATGCAACCCTGAAGGCCAAGCTTGGGTAGGCTATCCAAGGTTAACTTAACATGGGCCTATTTCAGTTATGATTATAAAATAGGCTACCCGAGTGTGCGGTGTGCATTAAAATGTTTTGTAGCACATGTGTTCTGCATTATGTAATGATATAGGCCTATACAGTACCACTGTATGAGCTTCCCTCTCCATAGGCGCAACAAGGCTGGATTTCTGTCCCATGCTAAAGCGCCCCCTGGGGCATAACGCATGGAATGCAACAAGGAGCGCGCTGGTGGTTAGTGGAGGCGTAGGTAGGATTAAGTTCCGACGCAATCACGTCCCATTTGCCCTAATCGTCTGTGGGTGTAACAGCAGGACAGTCCACCCGTCGCCCCAGTGGAGGGTCGGATTGACTGAGCGAGCAGGGAAGGGACGCGCGGAGCGAAGACGCCCGTCACAACGCAAGCATCATGCCACCCCTCGGGCTCAAGGCGGTTGTCTGCGACAGTAAGTTTAGTTTCACATCTGAAAATAACTTTGGAAATTAACTCTAGGCGTAGATATTTAAGCAAAGTTATGTAAAGAAAAGCTGCACCATGACACTAAACCGGGTAGGGTAGGGGATAGTGTCCTGGGATTGTTTTCCTCATCCGGTAGGATAGACTGGTCGACCCGATAAGCAGGTCGACAATTTTCAATTGCCTACTGACCAGGACACTGTCCAAGTCGAAGTTGGCATTGTTTTTAGCATTTTTCTTTCTTTCTTTCTTTCTTTCTTTCTTTCTTTCTTTCTTTCTTTCTTTCTTTCTTTCTTTCTTTCTTTCTTTCTTTCTTTCTTGTATTTATTTACAGCTCACTTGTCCCTGTGACTTTTATAAATGACAGTCATCCTACTTGTCTGTGCTATGATGCCCCCCAGAGCTAATGGAGACCTAGGGCTTTGACTTAATGTTGACAGTGAGAATATGCCAATGCCATTACTGAAGGTGCGCCTGTTGTATTGCACGATGAGTGGTGCCTGTGGTGAGCATCTGTGGTTGTCCGACTCATTGTTTCAAGTCCAATAGGGCATGTGCCTTGCACCTGCTGGAATGTGAAGAGTTATACCAGAGAGATCGATAACCCTAAAGAATCTCTGGTTATACTGTAGTAGATCTGTCGGATCTATACTAAACATCATCCTTAGCTTTCTAAATGCATAGGCAACATTGTTTTTTGTGTAGGCTAATACAAAAAATACCAGCCAGAGAGTTTCACTTCTTCTAATGAAGCATTTCTAAAGAAGTGGAACTATTTGACTGGTATTTTTGTTGTGTTACACACAAAACACAATGTTGCCTATGCATTTAGAAAGCAAAGGAATATTCTCATATCACCTGTAGGTACACTAGTAGTTTTCCTTCCATGTGTTAATTGTAGTCGGTGATGATTTAGTGTTGTTCGGCAGTGGAGTCAATTGGTCTCTCCGAGGGAAGATACTTTCATAGGCTATCTGAGCAGATTTATTCTGATGGGATCTTGTGAAAATGCATGTGCAAGTGATGGTGTGTCCATTTGCTATTCTAACTTTTTAGCTGAGATCAATTTGAGAGCATTTTGTTCCCGAGTAAACTAAAATGGGAAGTGGTTTGCTTTCAATTATCAATCTCAGTCTTCATTTTCGGTTTCTTCAATGTCTACCAGCCAGATGTCATGGCACCACAGTATCTTCACATCATATTGTCTTTGATGTATCTATATGTATCTATACTACACTATATTGGGGGCTGCCCCCTTGCACGGGTGAAGCATAAATGCAATTACGTTGTGTGCAGTGTGCAGTGAACACTTGTGTGCTGTGGAGTGAGGTGTCACAATGACAATGGGAGTTAGACTTTCCCAGTTGGGCTTTCACTTTCACTATAAGAGTAGGCGATACAGAATCTTTTGATTTTGTCCCCCTCACTTCTGCTTAAGTCTGCTCACATCTGCAGAAGAAGAGGACATTGCTCTGAGATGACCCTCAAGAAAGATGGGACCACACACTTTGGAGGGCCTTTTGGCTTTAATTTGTGGCACACAATGATGTTTTGACCTCAAATTCCATCCACCAATGGCTAGAATGTTTCCAAAAAAGAAGAATGTACTGTGAAACTTATCCTCCTTAGATTTTATTTCAAACACCTGAGCCAGGGATTTTGTGTCAAGATGCTCAGTTTTGTCCGTCCTCACCATGGAGAAAAAATGAGTCATTCATTTATTCTCAATCACACCCTCAACCCTGTAGGCAAACTCTTCACCAGGTAGATGTGGAGAGACGAGCTCAACCCATATGTTCCCAAAGTCGTATGTTCTCTCAAGAGTGAAACGTTTTCTAGTTTCAGATATTTTGTCCTTCAATAACATTTCTATATGGAGAATTTAGTGTTAGGGAGTGTTTTGGTTTGAGCTCAGCTTGTATTGTTGTAGCATTCTTTCATTAAGTAACAGAATTTTTGACCGAGTGGAAAAGGTATTTCACCAGAGCAAGGTTTGCCACTTTTCTAACAAAAGACTTACCAATCATGGCTGGATTGGCCATATGGCATACAGGGCATTTGTGCGGCGGACTGTTGATGATTTTGGCTTGACCCTGTCCTCAAAGGTATCAGTCCTCATGTTGCTACAGCAGGCCTATCCGAAACAGTCAGATAAAAATGAAACATTTTGGATGTTGCAGTCAAAATAGTTTACTAGATGGCTAAAAATGTTCTCACTGGCCTCATTGTAAAGAGATAGATAGATAGATAGATAGATAGATAGATAGATAGATAGATAGATAGATAGATAGATAGATAGATAGATAGATAGATAGATAGATAGATAGATAGATAGATAATTTATTTGCCCTTCCGGAAAATTAAGTCTCTCAATGCTCGCTGAAAATGCCCAGACCTGATTTTTTTTACCCTCTACGTACCATAGTACTGTGGGAACATACGTACGGACGCTCCTGAGGCGTCTGGGAGCGACAGCGTTGGAGACTCCCAAAGCTGCTTGTGTTTGTGTTGTTGACTCTTACGTATGTCATGTGTGTAGGGTAGGGAAGGGGCATTTCCTGTTAATCCCGTTGAGTAATTGGATCGACTCTTCAGGTGTGTGGTGGTATTGAGGAGATGGCCGTCGTTAGGACCTTAAAGACAGAGACTCAGTAGTGACTCAGAGACTCTAGTGTAGGCGCTGGACCATGCAGACAGACAAAACACACATCTGGGAGTATTGATCAGTGATCCACCTTTATCACTTCTTCACATTTATTTATGTTATTTTTATTTTATTTTATTCATCCGTTTTTGTAAAATGTTTTTTTTTCTCTGAAACTGGACAAAGTTGAACCAATTTTTTGACCCAAGTCAAAGGAGGTATTATAAAGCACATTTCCGGTCAAAACTCAAGTCCAAAACAGATTTGAAGGAAACAGAAATGGTGAAAAGGAAATAAAACAAAACGAATAGAATGAAAGAAATGTTTTATTCAGTGGCTGGTTAAAGTTTCCCTTTTGCAAAGCTAATTCTTACTCCTGCCTTCCTCGGTTGTGTGTGTGTGTGTGTGTGTGTGTGTGTGTGTGTGTGTGTGTGTGTGTGTGTGTGTGTGTGTGTGTGTGTGTGTGTCTGTGTGTGTGTGTGTGTGTGTGTGTGTGGATCCCCATTAGCTTATGCCATAGCAGTTCGCTAGTCTTCCTGGGTTCCTAATTCCAGATACATGTATCACATTTCAGTTTAATAACCACCATACAAATAGAAATGCCTTACAAAATAGTTTTTCAAAGATTCAAATAAATTAAAATACAAAATATCAGTAAGGTCAGTAACAAAATGTTAGGACCTTACATACTCTTACATGTACATTACGTTATGGATTACAACAGTTTTGGTTCTTTTAATTGTCAGGTGTAGCAGGCATTTTGTGGTCCTTGCTTAGGTTAGCATTCAGAGTCAGTTGGTGGGTGACGTGTTCAGTCTTGTGGGATTATTGATAATCTGAAAATAATAACCACAGTCTCAGGTGATAATGTGCAGTCTGTCTGTGAAGCAGATTTATGTTTACATTCTCTGTACACTTTGTGTAGGCTATGTGATTTCCCATATCCAAAGCCCATAAAGCAGGATCCAAAGAAATGTCCATCCCATATAATATAATGAATTCTCAGAAATCATTCAAATTAATACTGAAATTGTTTGGCATATATATATATATATAGGCGTGTGTGTGTGTGTGTGTGTGTGTGTGTGTGTGTGTGTGTGTGTGTGTGTGTGTGTGTGTGTGTGTGTGTGTGTGTGTGTGTGTGTGTGTGTGTGTGTGTGTGTGTGTGTGTGTGTGTGTGTGTGTGTGTGTGTCTGGCATATATATAGGTGTGGACATGTCCATACCATTTCTGAGATACCAACCTCGTCTTGTCCCCACCCCTTTTTCACAAATAAATGCAGAAACAGCAGTTTGCCATTGTAATGTCCCTACCACTTTCCAAGCCAAACCTACACCTTTGCGGAAGGCAAAATGTCCACAAGTGTGTGTGTCGTTGTGCGTGTTTTCCCTTCGCCATGACGCCACGTCCGGTGGCACAAAAATAGCAGGACGGTCGGCCTGGGTGGCGTAAGAGGATTGGCCCTAGATTAGAGCCTAGTGATTGCAGTGTCCCTCGTGCTCTGCTGTGTTGTGCTGTGCAGAGAGATGGGAAATGTTTTTCGACCGTTTAGTTAGAGTTAAGCCGCAGTGCAGCCTGACTGCTGAGATGATGGCTCCGTGGGGAAGTCTTTTCTCCAAGGGAATGGCTTCTGGTTGAGGAACATCATATACATGCATACATGTTCAGAGCATCTTAAAGGCGCGCTGTGTAATATATTTGCAGTTTTTCCCCCAGAATTCATGCTGACCATTCACAAATGTTACGTGTTTCACAAATAATAACCACCAATTACCATTTTGAATTTCCAGAAATTGACATTTTAGCTTCAAAACTTACTGTTCTTTGGTCATACTAGTAAATATTAGTTTATTCCGTTTCAATGAGCAGCACAGTTGCAATACCTACTCTAGCCACCATCTTACACAGTGCACCTTTAAATTAAAGATCTACAGTACTTCATGTGTTCTTATGTTAGGCAAGGGCTCCCCCAGCACTTTGTTGTTCAGGCAGCTACCTTGGCGACAAACACCAACCATCATGACTAGGTCCCCTGAAAAGCTCAATATTTTGTGGTGTGAATGTGAATTCCAAAAGTTGCTTTGCCAAAGTAATGTATAGCTTCTATACATTCTGTTTATGGGATACACTCAGGTACACTCAGTAAGCAGTGATTGTGGTTGAACAATCTCCATTCAGGAACCTTTCAGTGTTTTTTTTCTTTTCTTTGGGGGGTGGGGGGGTGTTCATGCCTTTATTTGAGATAGGACATTGAGAGAGAGAGAGAGAGAGAGAGAGAGAGAGAGAGAGAGAGAGAGAGAGAGGAAACGAGAGGGAGTGGGGAAGGATTGGCAAAGGACCTCAGGCCGAAATCGAACCCTGGTCGCCGGTGTAATGGTATGGCACATTAGCTCATTGAGCCACTGTGTGCCACCCCTGGACCATTTCAGTGTTGATAAGTATCCTAGTTCTTCAGTTCTTCATTGTTTCACTGTGTCTCTTTCGTCTGTATGTTCTCTATTTCTTACATCCTTGTTACAACTGTCATCTCAAGGTGTCTGCCTTGGCATGCAGTTCATGCTGCCAGTAAACAGTAAATAAATGGTCTCTCTGAAAGTCAGTTCATACACTTTACTCCCCCAGGCCTCTTATTAAAATATACAAGGATGAATGGACTTTTATTTGTCACATTCATAGAGATCCTGAGTGGAGTATCTTTGAGCTTCCTGTTTGTCACCGTGTGTTGTCAACAGAGAGTGGTGGTAAAGTGAAGACAATGCAGTTTGGGGATAGTGGTCTAAGGAATTTTTAGGAGCAGGGCTCTAAATTAACCCTTTTCATCACCATCCACAATGGTTATGTTAATCTACTAGCCAACTTCGTACTAACTAATGGGTTGCAATGGGTAGTTAGTTTGTCCTTTCTACCAACCAAACTGAATTTTCACCAGTTTGCCAGTTGGCCTGTAAGCAGGTGTTTATTTAGAGCCCCGGTTTGGAGTAAAATGAGTCATAGGGATGGTGTTGGGATATAGGCAAATATGGAGGCATCAGTGTTGTGACATAGCTTACTGTTTGGTCAATAAAGTAGATCAACTCACACACTCACACTCAAGTGATATGTGGTGGCACTGTAGGTGTACTTTAGAGGATATTTATTGTGGTGGAAAGTCCTTTTAGTTGGGAAAGAACAACCTGAAGCCATCTATCAAAGATAGGGTCAAGAAAAGTTGAATGAAAAGATTGAAAATAGGCACCATCTCAAAGTCTGCAACAGCTCCTGTAGACTGTTGAGTGGTGAAGGTTTTCCGAATCGCAATGCGAGACTGTCTGAGAGCTGTAGTCACTGCCACTGTGGCAGACACCTCTGCAGTATATTTAGAAGGTGTCAGCCAGACGTGTCCACTCGTCCCTGGTCGAGTACCAGTAGTAGTGCAGTGTCACATGGTGCTCCTCATCCCTCCGGAAACATCCACTCTCCACACTCCGCTGCCTCGACCCATGACACATTATTAACACTTCACACTGCCAGCAGCGAAACCAACAATAGACTTATACTCAGGGGAGCCGAGCCGACAGGGGGAGACAAAGAGGTCTCTGTTGTCCCGGGCACAGGCAGAAGTAGGGGCCCAGAATTAGTTCCTCATTACAGATTTGATGTATTGATGGGAGGGCCCTTTCTTATGATTTTGTCCCGGGCTCTGCCAAAGCTGTCAGCTGCCCTGCTTGTACTCTTCAGTCAGTTGTAATGTAGCTTAGGTGAAGAGTTGTTATATTGCCCCAGGATTTCTCCCAGAATTTTATGATTAGGTCATCCACCTTGACAAAAAACACCTACCACCTTGACTAGGTCCGCTGAAAGAAAACAAAAAGATGTTGTATTGCATTGTGAATGTAATTTATAGAGTTGCTTTACAATGAATTGTATAACCAATTTATTTCTGGGTTTCATGTCATATTTCAACGTAGTGTGCCATTTTAGAGGCAAGGTAGAAACTCAGACCTGCATTTGCATGAATCTGATAGTAATATTAAGGGAGAAACGGTCTGAGAAAGAGAAAGAAAGAGGGAGGAGACTATGGGAAGAAAGAGGGTAGGAAAGAGGGTAGGGCATTATACATTCATCCTTGATTATTTAATTTACAAAGAGACGTTGTGATACTGTTGACATAATCAAGGATGAATGTATGCACAACATAGTTGTCTTTCCAGTGATGACAGTTTCTTATCTCTGATATCAACTAACCCCCCACCACATGTATGCACAACATAGTTGTCTTTCCAGTGATGACAGTTTCTTTTTCCTGATACAAGCTAACCCCCCACCACCCTTGACTAACTACAGGAAACACTGACTCATTGTGCAATATTTTGTAAGGATGCACCGATACCGATACTGGTATCCAGAACAGCCCCGATACTTGCTCATTATACTCATACTCATCAAACACTTGCCGATACCAGGCAGCACCGATACTGCTATTACATGAAAGAATGAAAAATCTCATCGTGTTACATTGACTTGAAAGCAGCATGGGAAAAAAGCGCTGCCTCATACATTTACTAACATTTACATCTATATGGAAACGGACAATAAAAACAAATACTGCAGGTGGACAAAACAAGGCTGTGCATTTATTTTCATTGTATGTTGAGTGTAAAAGTATTGTTATCTGTACTTGGTATCGGCAAACACAGACATGAGTGCACTCAAAATCGGTTTTCGGAAAAAGTGGTATTGTCGTGCATCCCTGATATTTTGTGGCCCAAATGTATTGCATGATGTCCTGATGAGAATTTATTTTTTTCCACCCGCAGAGATTATGAACAATGTCATCAGGAAAGCCAGAGTGAAAGGAGAATGGAAGGTAGGGGACTTTCATATGTGGTGTGCATGTGTGCATGTATGTGTGCGTGATATGATTATGATTATGTTACTAAATCATGACCATAATGCACATCGCACCACAAGTTAAAAAAAAAACACATGGCATGCACATGTCTACAGTGGCCTATAGTATAATGCACGTACGCACGCACAGACGCATGCATGCTCACACACAAACTAACAGACACGCACACTAACAGACACACACATTAATAGACACACACACACACACACACACACACACACACACACACACACACACACACACACACACACACACACACACACACACACACACACACACACACACACGCACACACACACAGTGTGTGAGAACAGTGAACAGTGTGCTGCTCTTCTCTCTCTCAGGCTCTAGTGGTGGACAAGCTCAGTATGAGGATGATCTCCTCGTGCTGCAAGATGACAGACATCATGTCCGAAGGCATCACAAGTGAGTTTACAACCCACAAAAACATATTCTTTGGCCTTTTATTTTTATTTTCTTAAAGAAATAAATAGATACATAAAAAGCACATTGTAAGCATATTGTAAAGCACATTGAATTGCATTTGTGTATGAAAAGCGCTATACAAAAAATAGTCTTGCCTTGCTTTGCCTTCTTTTGTTTGCAGTAACATGGCCAATTAACGAATGCAATTAAGACTGAAATGGAATGCACGTCCTTTCCCCCCCCCCCCCCCCCCTCCCAATTTCTTTGATTCCGGCTCTTTCTTCTTAATTCCCTGCTGTCCTCTCTGTGCTTTCTATTCCCCACCGCATTTTACTGTGTCTGCCTCTTCTCTCTTTTGCTACCCCATGTTTCTTTATTATTATCACTATAAAAATAACTTTCTTTATCACATTCTCTTCTTGCCTAACTATTCAACCCATTTCTCTTCTTTCCATCTTTTTTCTGTCCTGTCGTCCTGCCACTGCCTGGTCTCTTCTTTCTTTTTCTCCAAAAACAATTCCATCCCCTGTTCTTCCTTCTCCCTTTGTTCCTTCCTTCTCCCCCTGTTACTGGTTCATCACCGGTACTCATCAATGTTACATCTACAGTTGTTATTTATTACTTCATCACTACTCGTTCTGTCTTGCACTTTATTACCAGTCTGTAAAAGTCAGTCCTGTCTATGTCTACTGTATGTCCTGGCATGGTATGAGAGAAACGTCACTTCATTTTCCTTGTATGACTTGTGCATATGAAGAAACTGACAAATAAAAGCTGACTTGACTTGACTTGACTTGAGTTGACTTTCCTCTGCTGTGGTCCCCTCCTCTCTGTGTAGTTGTGGAGGACATCACTAAGAAGCGCGAGCCGTTGCCCAGCATGGAGGCCATTTACCTCATCACCCCCTCTGATGAGGTGAGTCCTTCATAGGGTTGCCAGATGAAGCTGATGATTGATGATGTTTTCCAGCCCAAAAAATGCTCAAAACGGCCTAGAAGCTGAAAATCCCGCCCAATTCTATTGATTTCTATGGCTAAAATTGGGCGGGTTTTTCTGCTAAATGCCATTTTTACCCGCACACGGCCATCCTAAGCAGCCCAATTGGGCGGGAAACAGCCCAATCTGGCATCACTGGTCTCCTCGCTTCAGTCTTCATCTCTCCATAGAGTAGAACAGCGGCTCCCAAAGTGTGGGATGCGACTGATGTGCTGGTTACACCTATGTGGATATTTGTAAATAAGGATATTTTTGAAAATCTGTTTATGTATTAACACATCGTGGACCAAAAAAAACCCTCAATTGTGACAGGTGCGTTTCAGCCTCCTATGGGATATTTGTTTTGAAATGCACTTTCTAAAAATCTGTTTACATGCTCGAGAAGCCAAAACAAATATCAAAATATCCATATACGTGTAAACAGCCTCGTAGCCTAGCATATGGGGGTTGCAGAGGTACTGCAGGGGTGGCGTGGGGGTCTATACATGATACATGATATATATATGATATACATGATTTCTATGTATGGTTAATAAGTGTATTTTCTTCCATTGTCGTGAATTTCAAATTCAAATTTAGCTATAGACAAAAATGTTTGGAATATTACCAGGGCTTGGAGGAAAATATTTGTAGGTTCCAAAGGGGGTCCAAACAGTAAACGTTTGTTAACCACCGGAGTAGAATAACTGTATGTTGACAGACTGTTTCCTATGGCTCTTGAGGAAGGGATTTTTATACTCATAAAGATTTGACCTGTAGGCCCTAATATTATAAGTTTAAGTTGATGCACAGTTGTATTGGTCCAGTAGGTTTATTATATAGACTATTCATTATGCTACATGCTGGGATAGGCTATGCACCTATCAACTCAGAACCATGGGTTAGCCATGCTAAGAAACTACTAGAGTAAAGGCTGAGTTGAGATGCTTGTGAGTAAAGCATACACATTCATTTTTCCTGCTGTGTCCTATGTGGATATTTCTTGCAAAAATGTAAAATTAAATGTAGCAAAAGATTAGAATCTCTCCCTGAAAACATTGGGTGTTAGTGAGGAATGAGTGATGAGTGATCATCCACTTTATGTGCTAAAAAAAACCCACATGCAATGAAGCACGCAAAGCCGATTTCATCACTCATAAACACTCCCTCTATATGAAAAGAAGCGCAGAACAAAAGCACCGGTTCACCCGTCTGGCAGACGATCCTAAAAATAGCTCTGTACAGGTCAGGTCCCATTCACTTCATTATTTGAAAAAAGGTTCGCACACTTTTTTGGATTTTCTTCTTGAAGTTATTTTTTCTTCTTTTTTATTTATTCATTCATTGGCAATAATGAGAGGTCGAAACGTCATTATTGCCAATGAATGAATAAATAAAAAAGAAGAAAAAATAACTTCAAGAAGAAAATCCAAAGAAGTGTGCGAACCTTTAAAATAATACGTATTTTTTTGTTCAGCACCAGGGATTGTGCACAAGTTACTCTCTACAAGCCCATTCACTTCACTCTCATTCATTGCTCACTTGTTGCCTCTGTTTTTATTATTCGTTTGCAGTCTGTTGAAGGGCTCATCACTGACTTCCGAGATCCTCAAAACGTCATGTACAGGGGGGCACATGTCTTCTTCACTGACAGTGAGTACTCAGCATACCCGTTGCCATGTTCAAAACGATTTTAACTCCCTTTATTGTTTTCAGTAGAAGAAGCACATATCTTGGCTTGGTTACTCTAATAAAGGCTTAGAGCCTGTTTTATGTTGGCACAGGGAAAAAAATGAAGTGGTAATATCATAAAACAGCAGCATTGTGCTCCTCTTCTCCACACAGTAAACAAGGACACCTTGCAAAGCTACACCTGCAAAGACTTTCAAGTTGTGCAGGCCCTTACAAATCACCCCATACTGTACTTTACCTGTGACACCTAATGGTGACATGAAAACTGAAAATAAAGTCAGCAACACCGAGCTCGCATTTCTGTTACTTTAATATCGTGACCCGTGCAAACTTTATTTTCAGTTTTCATGAGTCTTTGCTAGTCCTGCCCCCTTTTTTTGAGACAAATATGCATGTTTTTTTTCCATTTGTTAAACTTGCACCTACAGCGCATGTGCTGGTGACACCTGTGCCGTGCCCAATGCTATCATCTGACCAATGAGCACTGCTGTGTGGCCCTCTGTTTTCCCTCTTCCCCAGCTATCCCAGACAACCTGTTCAACCTACTGACCAAATCTCGGGCCTCCAAACTCATGAAAACCCTGACCGAGATCAACACAGCCTTTCTGCCATATGAATCACAGGTACTGTAAAGAAGAAGTGACACTTATGGTGGTTTTACGTCTATGCCTTTTTTAATCATTGCTGTCATTTGCCTGTTGTTTTGGGCCTGTTGTGCCTTTATTATGAGATAGGATGCTTAAGAGAAGATTCTCGGCTCCTCCAAAGGTTGGGAGAAAGAGACAGGTGGGGTTGGGAAGTGAGCATGGTAGTATTGGAACCTGAATGCGATGGGGAAATGTTGCTCATACATGGGACGGCATACCATGCGCCCCAGGGTAGTTGCGTTTTCATCATAATTGTTGTTCTGTTGGGATTGTTTTTATCTGAATTGTGATTGAGACAGCGGCCTGGTTTTGATAAATGAACAAGTTGTAAAAGGTTGTCTCAGGTGGTAGTAGGGGCAACAGCGGCTCATGCTTGTGGGGAAACTGCACATAAAAATCACAATTTTGAAATCTTGGTGTGTCCTGTATATGGTTTTATTAACCCATTACGCATTATACTTTAACTGTTACCAGAATGGCAATGATGACCAAGTCGTAGTGCATTACTAAAGGCCCTGTGCTATGTCATAGTAGTGTAGTGCTATGGTAGTAAACATTTCACTGGTGGAACGGTGTGCATTATGGGACTACAATGTTAAGAAGAGCCATTGAACTATTGAAAGCGATGCCTAGCAGGTAGATTGAATCAAGTAGGTAGCAGGCTTCACTCAGGTTTCATGATAACTTTTAAGGGTGATGTCCCAAATAAATACTTAGAATCAAAGAATAGGGGGGGTGTGCACAAAAATAAAGCAGAAAAAATTGATGCAAGGTGCGCCTCCCTTTTCTTTGATAGCAGGTAGATTGAGACATACAGTACAGTAAACACGCCGTGACAGAGAAGCAAGCGTCCAGCCATCCAGGCCTGCCTGATTCTGAGGCATGCATGGGGGGGAGGGGGGCGTCTCACGACAGACACGCATGTTTCAGAGAGGCTTTAGTTTTGCCTCCAATCCTCCCCCTGCCTGTTGTCCTCTATAATTAATCCCTAGGAGAGAGAGAGAGAGAGAGAGAGAGAGAGAGAGAGAGAGAGAGAGAGAGAGAGACAGAGAGAGAGACAGAGACAGAGAGAAAGAGACAGAGAGAGGGAGAGAGAAAGAGAGAGGGAGAGGGAGAGAGAGAGAGACAGAGAGAGAGAGAGAGAGAGAGAGAGAGAGAGAGAGAGAGAGAGAGGGTGAGGGGTAGGGATGCGGCATTACACCGGCTGCTGGACTTACCCACCACCTCTAATCCCTCCAAACGCGCCATTGGTCAGTTTCACATCCGCATGCCACTCTTGAGCCAATGGGATGTCCCGAAAGAAAGATTGTTTGTGAGGGAGGAACTTGCAGGCCCAGCAGAGGGGATTGTTATCATCTAACCTTCGACAGATGGGACAGCGGGTAGAACACTGGAAAGAGGAAGAAAGACAGGCAGAGAGAGAGAGAGAGAGAGAGAGAGAGAGAGAGAGAGAGAGAGAGAGAGAGAGAGAGAGAGAGAGAGAGAGAGAGAGAGAGAGAGAGAGAGAGAGAGAGAGAGACTGCCACTGATTATGAGTGGAGGATATAGGACTACAGGGAGGAGGGGGGGCGGGGGTAACTGTGCTATGTATTAGATTGACAGCATTGACAGCTTGACAGCAGAATACAGGACAGCAACATCGGGATATGCATGCATCAAAATAAATAACATAATAGCAACATAAATTATCAGATTGTACATACGTTCAAACACATTGCTGCAAAAGAGGATTACTCACTTATACAGTACTTTGTTCATATCTGTCTGTCATATACACACATACAGGGGGAGAGCGAGAGCGCGCGCGAGAGAGAGAGAGAGAGAGAGAGAGAGAGAGGGAGGGAGAGAGAGAGAGAGAGAGAGAGAGAGAGAGATACAGACAGAGATACACACAGAGATACACACAGAGAAAGAGACAGAGCCTTCAAAATGGCCAGTTTCTTTTCATAGAAATCAAAGTATATTGTCAAGTGTGTGATAGGGCTCTGCAGTCCCATTGAAGCTTATGGGAAGAGATATGGGCTCTGCCTTGAAAATGTTTTAGGAGGAGTTATGGGCTGTGCGTTGGTCCACAGTAGGAAGGTTTCAAGAGGGGCAGTCTTGGCTTATGGGTTAGAGAGGTGGTCATATAATCAGACCGGGGAAGGTGCAAATCTTGTACCAGAAGGAAAAAAAATGCCATGGCGGAAGTGCCCTTGAGAAAGGCACCTAACCCCACATTATTCCAGAGACTGGCTTTGGTGAAAAGTGTCTTCTAAGTATCCAAGGACTTCAGCTGTATGCGACTGAACTTGTTCCTGGACTCCTCTCAGGAATAAAGAATAAGAAGAACAAGTCATGTTGCATACAGCCAAACTCTTTGGATAACCATAACCTTAATTTAATTTACCTTAATGTAATTAACCTTAATTTCATCCCCATGTGCAATGTATTGTTAAAAAAGAGAGAAACATGTTCTATGTGCTATAATGTGCAGTAATGTACAAAGTGAAAAGAGTGATGGTCTCTGCTTTTGCACGCTCAGGTGTTCTCGCTGGACAAAGGTGATGCCTTCCAAGACTTCTACAGCCCATTCAAGGAGGACGTGAAGGGCCGCGTGCTGGAGCGCCTGGCAGAGCAGATGGCTACCCTCTGCAGCACCCTCAAGGAGTACCCTGCCGTACGATACAGAGTGTAAGACATTAACACTTTTTTATATACTTTTTTTTAGCTTTTGTGCTTTTATTATTATTAATAGGACATTGTAAGAGGGACAGGAATATGAGTGGGGAGAGAGAGTCGGGGAAGGAATGGCAAATGACCCGAGCATGAATCAAACCCAGGTCGCCGGCGTAGTGGCCCAGTGCTCTACCATTAGGTTAGGCCAACCAACATGAGTACTTTAGTTTAGCGTGTTTACCTCCGCCAAGGAGATTATGTGCTCGTCCGAGTTTGTTATTGTGTATGCATGTTTGTTTGCAGTGTGTGTGCATTCTCTGAGCGCTTTTCTATTTTTTGGGTGTATATCAACATGCAATATTATGTACTTACTAGGGCTCTAACGATATTGTCTCGAACTGAGAAATCGCGAGTCTTTCAGTCCAGAAAACAACCACTTTATTGCGATTTTGGTTGTCTACTAAGAAAAAAGAAAATTGTGACTTATTCTTCATCGCATATGGGTCAATATAGCGACTTGCTTTCGGGTGTCCTTGAAATCATGCAGCCCTGTACGGTATCACCAGAGACTCTTTAAGTATAGAGATATGCCAACATAATAGGTTTCTATGGGCACCTAACATAATGCTCCTAGCATTGAATAGAACTGTCCTCAGGTCTGCCTAGGTCTGCCTAAAGGGGGATTTCCCCCCCAATAATAGAACCCGGAAACAATGGGCCAATGGAACCTCTCTCTCTCCACTCTCTCTGCTATCACATCATCCTCACTTCTCTTGTTATGGGGCCAGGGCCGCTCACAGCTTTGGCCCGGGACAAGTGACTCCTTGGTCCACACATTTTTTGTTTGAATAGACGTACCTATGTACCCTAGTAGCCTGAGCCTCCCACACATCTGTCGGACTAATGGGATGTCAGACCAGTGCGATTCTTGTTATGTTCCTCTATTGCTTCTTGACACATATGTCGGACTTATGGCCAGTCGGACTAGAGAGGTAATGGGCTGTCGGACCAATGGGCGGCCCGATCCATAGGCTAGCTCATTTAACTAGCATGATTAAGGGTAGCAAAAAGCACCCTTTTTTAGTATGACCAAGCAGTGGGTTTAGGCTTCATAAACCTGAACAATTGCCAGATTCAACGTGTATGGTCATCTGCTTTCAACCTCTGTTATGTGCCTTAGTTTGATGTTCAGCACAGTGCTTCCTTTCCTTCCTTCCTGTGTGTCTGAGCTCTGCTCTGTGTTTTTCTTCCCCCAGGGAGCACAAAGACAATGCCACTGTGGCCCAGCTCCTACAGGACAAACTAGACGCCTACAAAGCAGACGACCCCACCATGGGCGAGGTCAGTGCCTCAGATCTACCGTACAGGTTAAAATAGCTTTGACGTGGAGTGATGAGTCCGCACACATAAAATCCTTTTTTGTTCGATTTTGTTGTTATTCCATGGTGGGATTACACCATGGGCGAGGTCAGTGCCTCAGATCTACAGGAGACTATAGCTTCAAAAAGTTTCAGAACATTCTTTTCATTTGTACATGTGTTTAAATAGCTTTGATAACTGTATTATCAGTGTGGTTATCTACTAGTGTACATAACAATTTAGTCTCTCTCTCTCTCTCTCTCTCTCTCTCTCTCTCTGTGTGTGTGTGTGTGTGTGTGTGTGTGTGTGTGTGTGTGTGTGTGTGTGTGTGTGTGTGTGTGTGTGTGTGTGTGTGTGTGTGTGTGTATGCGTGTGTGTGTGTGTATGTGAGCTGCCGTTGGCTAAATGGCTTTAATGTCTGTATGGGTGTGCTATATGCTTAATATGTTTTTTTATCTGTGAAATAATCAGTTCATGTACGTGTGCTACTAGACACCTTCATTTCCCTCAGGAGTAATAAATGTCACTCTACTCTGCTCTCTCTCTCTCTCTCCCTTCTCTCCCTCTCTCTCTCTCTCTCTCTCTCTCTCTCTCTCTCTCCCTTCTCTCTCTCTCTCTCTCTAGGGTCCAGATAAGGCCCGTTCGCAGCTGTTGATTCTGGACAGAGGGTTTGACCCGGTGACTCCTGTCCTCCACGAGCTCACCTTCCAGGCCATGAGCTATGACCTGCTGCCCATTGAAAATGATGTTTACAGGTAAGAAGACCACATATCTTATGAATGAAATCGTGTGTGTGTGTGTGTGTGTGTGTGTGTGTGTGTGTGTGTGTGTGTGTGTGTGTGTGTGTGTGTGTGTGTGTGTGTGTGTGTGTGTGTGTGTGTGTGTGTGTGTGATCGCTTTGATCATGTCGAACCATGTTTCTTTGTAAATATGAATTTTCTTAAATCGCTTTGTGTGTGTGTGTGTGTGTGTGTGTGTGTGTGTGTGTGTGTGTGTGTGTGTGTGTGTGACAGCTTTGAGACCAGTGGAATGGGAGAGACGCGTATGAAAGACGTCCTTCTGGATGAGGACGATGACCTCTGGATGAGCTTGCGGCACAAGCACATCGCTGAAGTCTCCACGTAGGTCTTACTTGTAGAGTTACTTGGGCACAATCCCTGGTGCTGAACAAAAAAGTAACGTTTTGTGGAAAAAAAAAAATTCTTCTTAAAGTTTTTATTTTTTATTTTCATTCATTCACCGGCAAGCATGATGACGTTTTGACCTCTCGTGAATGTGAGGAAGACAGAGAGGTCGAAAGGTCATCATGCTTGCCAGTGAATGAATAAAAAGAAAAAAAGAAATAACTTAAAGATGAAAAAAATCCAAAGGAGTGTCCAAACCTTTTTCCACGTAGGTCTGAGCCATAACTCTGTACATGCTAGATAAATACTACATCACCACAAGCACATTCCAGAGGTCTCCACGTACTGTAGGTCTAGTACAGTACAACACTATGCCAGATAAATATTGTATCTTTTGAAGGAGGAAACCAACGCACACCAGAGGTTTCGATGTGCAGGTAGCGGGTAGATTCGAGGTGCAGGTAGCGGGTAGTTTTTTAGAAGAAGATACCGCACACTCTTGTCCATCGTGCATCAATTTATTAAGAAAACGTTTCGGCCCGTATGGCCTTTCTCAAGTTTTTTTGAGAAAAACTTGAGAGAGGTCATACGGGCCGAAAAGTTGTTTTCTTAATAAATTGCAGCACGATGGACAAGATAAATATTGTATAACAAGCACATTGCTGAGGTCTACTACAACTCTGTATATGCCAGATAAATAATGTATCACAAGCATATTGCCAAAGTCTTCACATAGGTATTATCCATGTCACTGTATATGTCAGATCCGTAAATACTGTATCACAAACACATTCCATAAATCTCCACGTAGGTCTTAGCCATGACGCTGTAATACTGTATGTTTAACAAACACATTCCAGAAGTCTCCACGTAGGTCTTAGCCGACATTGTACATGCCAGATAAATACTGTACCACAAGCACATTGCTGAAATCTCTCCACTTATGTACATAGGTCTAGTATGACTCTGTGCCAGATCAATCACAAGCATACGTCCACATTTCATGTAGTTTTTGTGCTACCTAAACAAGTACAAGCAATTGAGGAAACATACAAGTACAGTATGTCTGACATGTCATACATAAAAGACTGGTGATGATGCAGCAAAAAAATCATGGTGAAAAAAACATGATGATGACATGATGTTTAGTTTAGTTTAGTTTGTGTGTGTGTGAGTTTGTGTGTGTGTGTGTTTGTGTGTGTGTGTACTCGTTATTTACTCTTTATAAAAAAATAAAATAATAATAACCCCTCCTTGCAACTGCACTTGTTCTGTATATCTCCTGCGCACTTTGTATTTGCTTGTGATGTTGGCTTGATTATGTCCTCTTTTGAAAGTCGCTTTGGTTATAAAGGGTCTGCCAAATGCAATGTAATGTAATGTAAAAAACAACAACAACAACAGAAACACATGAACAGATCAAGGGGTTGACATACTCTTCATTCAAGCAGCCCTGCATAGTCATTTCTTGAGAAGAAAAATTGTGCACATCCCTAGTCAAGGGGCAGAGATAGTCAAAATAGCAAAATTGCATTTCAACCACTGACATCAATGCTCGAAACACAATTCTGCTATGGAATAAATCAAAAAAAGGATTTCAAGTGTGCAAATCTTCTATGTAGATCTTTGCCATTGAACTGTCCATGGTATATTTCCAACAGGAGACATACATTGGGACCCTAGCCTTTGTGCTGTAGAACAATAACCAGGTTTTTATTTTGGTCTCTGAAAAAATTCTTCACATTTTCTAATGCACATTCTCTTACCTCTCTCTGTACGGACAGGGCAGTAACAAAATCCCTGAAGGACTTCACGGCAAGCAAAAAGATGAACACCGGGGAGAAGGTACCATATACTGTATTACTAGGCCTATAACAGTTAAATGACACGCCAGCCCTATCGGTTCTTAATTTATCAAATAGTATTTGTTGTCCAGCCAGTGAATTTAAATCTAGTTTTTATTTGTGTCTTTGTGTTGCAGACCTCACTGAAGGAGCTATCACAGATGCTGAAGAAAATGCCACAGTACCAGAAGGAACTGAGCAAGGTACACAGTCAAATGACCCTCTTACTACCACCTTAGTGCATCAGGACATTTGATCAGCAGGGACAACCAAATTTACTGAGGGCCAAATAAAAAATCTGGAACGAAGTTGCGGGCCGAACTCAACATTTATTTTTAAAAATGACTAAAAGACTAAAATTGTGCATGTATGCACTTCATACTCATAGTTACATTTCACATACACTCTTTCCCATCGTATTTGTCAATTCAAATGTGTCTGCACATCCTGTGATACAGCAAATTTCATGTTCAAGTTGGGTTACACTATACATTAATGGTGTATGTGGGCCAACTGTAATACACATTTGAAATTATCTCGCAGGCCGAATAAAATGGCTCCGCGGGCCAAATTTATCCCCCGGGCCTGAGTTTGACATCCCTGAGTTAAATTGTTCTAAAAGCATTTTGTTTACAAACATTACAATGAGACTCAGAATGTCTAATACCTCTCAAGAACACATAGACCGAGGGGGCCACTGTGGCGCAGCGTGCTAAGCCCCCCACATTTGGGCTTGCATGCCCATGGGGACCCGGGTTCGAATCCGGACAGGGTAATTTCCCAATCCTCCCCGTCTCTCTCACCCACTCATTTCCTGTCAGCATCTCATGCTGTCCTGTCAATAAAGGCATAAAAGGCCCCTAAACATTTTTTTTTGAAAAAAAGAACAGTGGATCGCCTTGCTATTCATTGAAAAACCTTGGTAACTGTTGCTACATTACTACTACCATACCATTGCTACACCACTACTTTGACATAACAACGACAACAAAAAACACAACATGCAGTGTAGTGTAGTGATATAATAATGTGTCATTCAATTAAAATAGTAAACAGATAATAAAAAAATACAGATCAGTTAAGCACATCATCATCATCATCATCCTCATATAATGTGTGAAACATTTTATTGTTCTTGTCTATTTGTGTTTATGTTTTCTTGCTGCACATTTAATCGCCCCTTTTGGGGACAATGAAGTTGATAGTGAAATGAAGTTTATTTCCTATTTCCTGTTTCCTCAGTACTCCACCCATCTGCACCTGGCTGAGGACTGCATGAATAAGTACCAGGGCTCCGTGGACAAGCTGTGCCGCGTGGAACAGGTAAGGGCCACTGCACACCGTGCTGAGAACTGCTCTGCCAATGTTCGACTTCACTGTTTTCAATACAACCCCGTAAACCAGCACCGAAATCCCCGGACGCAGGCCCGTAGCCAGCATTGTGGTGGGGGGGATCTTTTCCCCCCGAAAGTGGACTTTATTTGGCTCCCGGCTCCAATGTTTCCCAAATACACGAGCACACTAAAAAATATTTTAATTTAGACATACTTTATTCATTATAAGTCTATCACAAGTCTGTTTCTGCTGTCCTTAATTGTTTGTCTGTTGCTCCCCACTCTTAACATAAATGGACATGAATTGCTTCAAATGAGCTATCTCCCCACATAGTGTAGGCCCAGTGTTGGCTCAGTTACTGCTATCTGACAGTTATTGTCTATGAAATGGCCTTCCAGTCAAAGTGGGATGCAACGTAGTTGGGGGGTTCGAGTGGGGGTG
>NC_085859.1:15566229-15586229 GCF_034702125.1 Engraulis encrasicolus
AGGCAAAAATGTTAATTTACGTTATATTCCTGTCTGTCTTCACTTTCCTATCCAAGTAAACTCAAACATATCGATGTGTCCAGGTAGCGCCAAAGAAAACCAAGAAGCCGGATCGCAAGGAGAGGATCAGTGAGCAGACGTACCAGCTGTCCCGATGGACCCCGCTCATCAAAGACCTCATGGAGGTACAGTGACTTAACAAACACACATGCTGGCTACTGTTCAGGGATGGGAAAAGATACAGTTAAATGTATTTCCAAATGCAATACAAAATACCCAGCTCTAAAATATTACAAATTAGATACAAAATACATATAACAAGAAGGTATCAAATATCAAAATGCTGGATTTTGTATTGAATGAAATTAAATAAAATGAACAATTCAGTTATGAAAGTTGAATAGCAGAAAAAAAATGTTTTGCAGTGAGCAAAGGTACTGGAGATCTGTGCCTACTTCACTTCTGTATTACAGTTAGCAAGTGGACTACTACTTACTTCAGCTTTAATATTTCATTTCAGTCTTCTTTTCACAAGTCCTACATGCACATTCTTCTGTGTTCACAGGATGCCATTGAAGACAAACTGGATCAGAAACTATATCCATTCATCTCCACTCGCCAAGCTTCCTCCAAAAGCAGCTCTGCAACAAGGTGATTTCATTAGAATACAAAATACGCACACACACGTAGGGACATACACAGACATACTGTATTTTGCTTCTTCATTTGTGTAGTGGAAGGCATGCACAACCAACAGGAAAGCATCAGCAAGTGCCAAATCAAGGGTGGATTTCTCGAAACCAAAGTTGCTTACTATATTAGCTACTTCGTTGCTTTTAATGCATTTTCCCATTGGCAACTACCGAAGCTGCTAACAGGCTAACAACTTCCCTTTTGAGAAACTCACCCCAAAAATGGCGTATGTAGAAAGGGGGGCACACTGCTTGCAAAAGACTCAGTTTATTGGGAGCCATGTTTCAATCATAGATCTATTTCTTCATTTTGTGCCCACAATTTGAATTTTCACAGACACGAATTTAGCAGTTGCAAAGCTACTCAGGTATGATCTAGTCATTTGATGAACACACTTATCAAAGTGTATTGTCCACAGTGAAGGGTGTATTATGGGGAGACACGACACCTTCACACACACACACACACACACACACACACACACACATCCGCGCAGGAACACACAAACACACACGCATGCCCATAAATCAGTAGCCCCATAATGCACAGCGTTCCACCAGTGGCACGCTGTAATAGTCATTGAAAAGTTAACCATCATAGTACTACACTACTATGACATTACACAGGGCCTTGGTCTTTGGACTTGGTCATTGCCATTCTGGTAACAACACATCTATAATGCCATGTTTTAATGGGTTAAAGTTCTATTCGACACATACTGTACAAAATTAAATATGAAATATGTATTGTATACTGTATATCCTCTTGCCAGCTGTTCTCATATTCCCTGTCTTCTCACTTCCTGTCCTTCTGTTTTCCTGGTTGGTCACATGGTCTTCTTTCCCCTGTGGCAGTGCTCGCTATGGCAACTGGCACAAGAACAAGGGCCCTGGCGAGGTGCGCACGGGCCCGCGCGTCATCGTCTTCATCATCGGCGGCGTAACCTACAGCGAGATGCGCTGCGCCTACGAGGTCACCCAGGCCAACGGGAAGTGGGAGGCTCTGATTGGTGAGTGATAGCTAATGTGACCAATGAGAAGTGGGCCAGATTGGTGAGTGACAGCTATGGGCCAATGAAAATTAGGCGTGATTGGTGAGTGATAATGGGCCAATGAAAAGTAACTCAACGGGACCACTTACTGGTTAAAGAAAGGTTAAAAGAACCCTGCTTTAAATGCATTGAATCAAATGGCCCATTGGTCATTTGTGAATTATGGAAATGTGAGCAGAGCAAAAACACCAGGCGGGCCCAATCGACCTAGAGTAGAGACAGAAAACATAAATTGCATAGAGTGCATTGTTTGCATCAACATTTTTGGAAAATGAGGTCTTCTTTTGTTTGTGCTGACTGTAGGTAAATCGATCCAATCTCTAGCCTACAAAACAGAGAAAAACAAGCACTGAAAATGATGAACTATGCAATCATTCAGTCCATCTTGTCGATTTGTATAATGGTCAAAATGTGTATCAGAAGTGAAACATATAGTAAATCCTAACGCTTAAGGCTCTGTATCCAAGAAGTTGTGATAAGTTCCTTTTATCATGTATCAGTTCCTTTTATCATGTATCAACATGCAATATTATGCATTTAATTACACTGTCCCCAACCTAATCTAAACCCTAAGGCACAGTGTAATTACACAATATCATGCTGCTTAATACTTTCCTAAAAACTATTCATAATTAATGTAATGTGTGTAACCGACATTGTTAGTATTATATACTGTACGGGCAACCAGTAAGACAAGTTGTCTGCAACCAGACAGGCCTGATCAGGGGCAGTTGTGTAGTGAGCTGACTCAGCTGCATCTGTCTCAACAGACTAAATAAAAAAGTTGCTGCTGAGTAATATATGGGCACGCCGCACGTCTATAAAGATGGCGAATGCACTGTACTGTAACGAGACACAGAGACGAGAGGAATTGATGACTGGACGAGATGGAACATCATTGCTGGAAAAGCTGGGTGTGGTTGAAGTTGAGACGAGGCATGTTTGCTGAGCTTGTACCATTTCAAGTTTTTGCACAAAAAAAGAAGGGGAAAAAAGGAAGCAGGTTTTGTTGATATGCGAACAAGGCTGTTTTAACAAACTCTTCACACTGAATAGTAATGTCATTTATTTAAAGTGTTCCTGGGTTATGCCTCATTGACGCCTCGTCCGATGAGGATAATGTGTTTTTGTCATGCCTTTGTCTGCATTTGGTATCACAGGATGTTATTGGAAGCGGAAAAAATGTTTATCTTAGATATTATGTCTATCAGCAAAGCAGACAGATGACAAATCTGTTTTTGTTTGATATAATGTATACTATATGCAGGGTGCGATTTGTTGGAAAACCAGAAGGGGGAATGTGTTTCAGATTTCAAGCAATATAAATGGAATTACATTAAACTGGAGTAGAAAAAGTGGCGCTATAAAAACTAGAAGAGGGGACAATCCCCCCCATCCCCCCCTACAAATCGCACCATGATTATATGTATAATGTACAAACTGTATTATATAATGGGCTTATAATGGGGCTATTTAACATTTAAATGTATTTTCCCATAATGTATTTGCCCATCCTCAGTCCACATTTTGATAGGTTACGGTACATCCTGAAGCCTCTGCAAATGCCAGGAATGAAGGTCAAAACTGCTTAAGCCGAATATGTACAGCATCTGGTTGTGCCAAGTAATATGGATTAAAAAGGCGTTTCAGTCGCTGGGACATTACAGATGCAGAATCTTTAGTTTAGGAGCATATGCTATAGGGCTGTGTTCCCACTTTTCATCTTTGGAGATGCAATAAGTTTGTGGACTCCTCTCGGAAGGGTGAAAGCAAGGTGAAAGAGGAATGTAAAACCAGAGGGTAGATAGATAAGGTGGGTTTTAAGCAGCTGCTGCTTGAACAGGGTCCACTGAATCTGCCTCTTTGATGCGTTTCTCGCAACACATTTCGGATCCTGAGGCACAGTCTGGCAGTACAGGATCTTGAAAACATTTGGGACTGAACCCAAGTATAAGCTGGCCTATGGGCCTATGGGCAGCTATTGGGCAGGTGGCAGGAGGGAAACATTAAATGTCTGAACCCCGAAGCTACTGGACGGGGTGGGGAGCAATTAGTGACTGGAGAGGAAGGAGAGGAAGTTTGAAGTTTAAAGGCTCTTGAAGGCGTGAAAGGAAGTGAGGTGAAACGCGAGGCAGGTATAAGATGTTCATTGGTTAGGAAAAGAGCATAAACGAATGATACTGTAAATGAATGAATGAATGAATGAATGAATGAATGAATGAATGAATGAATGATTTAAGAGGGCCAGGGGGATGAATGACTGATTTGATGGATGAATGAATGAATGAATGAATGAATGAATGAATGAATGAATGAATGAATGAATGAATGTCATTTTTTGCTGAACTTATCCTGTGCCTCCATGTTTGTCATGGAAGCCATAAGGATATGAACAAGGCTATGCATCTGACCCAGAATACATGTTAAATGCCAAGTTAAAACTATCATGACGTTCCTGGTGAACACACTATATTGTTTTAATGAAGATCCAATTCTTTTCAAACATTTTTGTGAAATATTTTATGGAAACAAAAAAGGCCACCTCTTCTAAAATACCATATAGGGTGCATTCAGGTAAATTGGGCCACTTTTTGGCAAATTCAGAAAGACTGATGAAATCTGAGGAAGAACATCAATACATTACCCAAAGTTTAGTTTGATTGCATAAAGTGACTCATAATCTTCCATTTCATGACAAAAAAACAAGGTGATTACTGTAAAAAAAATTATCACAACTAGAGATGCACCGGATCCTGATTTTTAGGATCCTGCCGGATACCAGATCCACTGCTTAAGATCCTGCCGGATCCGGAACCGGATACCGGATCCTACGAAAGGGTTGAAACACATAGCCTACTCGCACACGTGGGCCCTTTTTATCACGTTGGCTCAAACTATTTTGACTGAAATGCCTCGGTACCGTACCCGGGCGCCGCCCTAGCGGTGAAGCAGCGCATTCGGCTCGGCTCGAACGAGTTCTGAGGTCTATGGCAATCAGGCAATCGGTACCGGATCCTGGATCCTGGAACCGGATCCAGATCCTGAGAAAAACCCTATTATCCTGCCGGATCCGGAACCGGTGAATCTCTAATCACAAATTCTTTAAAAGAGTTCCCCAGACACCTCCATCTTCAATAATACGCTTGCCAAGAACCTCATTATCTTATGGATGTGTACACCTCCCTTATTCTATAATAAGCTACATGGACCAGTAGGTGGAGTGCACCTCGGGAGACTGATGATGAGTGTGGGTTCATCAAACATATTCTAGTGGAGTAAGACACCCCAAATCCCACATACCCAATGCAAAGGAGTGCGCTCAAGTTCAGTCCTCTAAGGTGGTGCGTTGTCCTCCCCTTCTTCTTCTCTTTGTGTGGCGTTTGGTGACAGCTTGCAGAAGATGTGCGCTACCGCCATCTACTGGGCTATGGGAACTCCATTTACACTCAACCTAAAGTCTCCAAAGGTCTCTTAACAGAACGTCTTCTAAAGGGGTGTTCAGCTGACGTCACATGGATCTAGGAGAAGTACAAGCTTGATGTATTTTACTCTAATAGATGATGAGTTTGGGCCCTGCCGTGGCCAACCGGTGGGGCACTCGCCTGCCATGTGACTGACCCCCCGGGTTTGATTCCCGGCCCGGGTCCTTTGCCGACCCCTCCCCGTCTCTCTCCCAGTTCGCTTCCTGTCCACCTCTCGGCTGTCCTGTTGGGTAAAGTTGAAAAAGACCAAAAAAAAATCTTTTTGATGATGAGTTTGGGTACCAGTGGTGTAGTCTACTTTTTTATGGTGGGTATACTGTGTTTTGGAATTTTTTTTGAAGTGGGTATACTGTATATATTTGTGCTATTCAAAACAATGGATCAATCAATTTTAAGTGGGTATACTGAAATCCCTGAAATTTAGAAGTGGGTATACTCCGTATAGCCGCGTTCTACGTAGACTACACCACTGTTGGATCCATACTGTGCTGGTTATCTTCCACCCAGGCTCTACCCACGTAGTGACACCACTGAAGTACCTGAAGGCCCTGCAGCACCAAGACTTCCTGGATCCCAACGCCGCCCCAGAAGACCAGGTCACCCCGGAGAAGGAGGAGGCATAGAGAGAATGAGAGAGAGAAAGAGAGAGAGAAGAGAGCATGAACGAGTAATTTGAAATTCTTCAACTCCTTAGATGGATGTGCTGTTGCTCCCTCCCCTCTTCTTCCCTTTTGCTGCAGTGGATGACCCTGTGTTTCAAACCCTTGTTGTAGACGATCGTGTAATTCAAACCCTTCGTGTGGATTACCCTTTGCTTCAAACCCTTGTTGTACTGTAGATGCCTGTGCTTCAAACCCTTGTTGTAGATCAGTGTCTGGTCTCCAAATTGTTGCCCACGGTCCAGACCCGGCCCGGACATGGCAAACACTTGGCCCACCATGAGGTTGTAAGGAATTAAAATCTACATGTGTGCTCTCTGTGGCCATACAGTTGGGCGATTTGTTTGGCCCTCAGCCTCATTTGTGCTACATAATTTGGCCCTCACCAAAAAATAATTAGTGACCACTGTTGTAGATGACCCCGTGCTTCAATCCCTTCTTGTGGATGCCTATGCCTCAAACCCTTGATGTAAATGGTCCTGTTCCCCAAACCCTGTCCGCAACTCTGCCTATTTTGTGTTTCTTATTGCTGTAATCTGCTGGCCATAGTTGCCAGTTGGTGACAGCAGATGGTAGTTCAGTTTGATTTTATAGTAGCATTGTTCCTCCTCTTCCTTCACAATCGCTCCCTCTACTTTGCTATGTTCTTGCAATGTTTGCTTTCCTTTATGACTGGTCTCTCTCGTCTCCAATGTTCTCCCATTCCCTAATCCCCATTAGCAGCAGATTCCTGAGCTCCTTGTCATTCATGTCACTCCTTTACCAGTGTTGTGTGTGTGTGTTGTGCTTTCAATATTTTGGCTTTGTTGTGAGCTGTTAACTTAAGTGTCAAATGAGATAAATAGCTAACTAATAGCTTTCTGGTGGAGTGGGGAAATCTACCTCAACAACATGAAAAGATTTTAACTCTTGAAATTAATCCAAATGTGTTACATCAATTGAACTACACAGCAGCAGCAAATTCTATACATTTAACTGGGAGGTCTTGAAACTGACATTTTTATGAAACCAACTGATGGCAATCTGCCTGATCTACACGCTTTGATAATCAACAAGCCTCTCACCAGACGTGTTGCTGCTCAGTTTCATCACAGTCACTCAACGCAATCATAATCAAATCATCTCGTGCTTTTAATCTCGTCTTTTATGAGAGAGACATGCTCGACTCTCGCCAACCCTTTTCCCATCCCGTGGGAATTAAACCTGACGAGAATTGAAATACATGAAGGCTCTACGTTCTTCATCTCTTCTGCATTGTGCCTGATTTTCCTTTAATCAGCTCTGGGCATAAAAAATCATTTCCAGGGCTCTGTCTGTACGAGGCCCTTGAAAGTATTTCAATTTTGTACGTGGATGATAACTTCTGTTTCTCTCTCTCTCTCTCTCTCTCTCTCTCTCTCTCTCTCTCTCTCTCTTTTTACATTGGTTCCCTTGGTGATGAAGGCTCGAATGACATCATCACCCCCTCTCGCCTCCTGCGAGCTCTCAGAGACATGAATAAACCTGATTATGGTCACCGCGTCTGGAGACACCACCATCCGCACTGACCACTTGGACAACCCCCTCCCCCCTCCGACGTCCAACCCCTCCTCCTACTCAGCTGGACCGCCTGCAATATAGTACACACTAAGTGCTATGTTGGAGCAGTCATCACAGGATGAAAGCCATAACAAATGCCCACTGTACAATACCATATGTTTAATTTACAGTATTTCCTTGCATTCATCACAACAAAATGTCACAGGCAGATCTATGTATTTTTTCAGCACACATACACTATGTTTAATGAAACAAAATAGTAATGACTTACTATTGATGTTGTTACTCAAAAACAAGACAGGAGTGGCTGAGTTGTACTACGTACAGTACATGTGATGTCTGCAAATACTGTACATGACCTTGGCCAAGAATGGATGTCAGGATGTTTAAAGATGATATTCTCTCGACTGCATGTGCTCTGGTCTGATCAGGGCTGATTCTATGACATATTTTCAGTGTTATTTTGACTACAAAGGACCAAGTTTGTCATTGAGTTTATTTAAAACAATGTTTTCTAAAAAAAAAAAAAAAATGTAGTCAAATCTATCTCTTCCATGTAGTTTGTAGCACAGGGAATTCTATTGTTGAGATGAAAAACCTCATAGCCTACATTTATACTTTTAAAACTTTGGATATTAACTGCAAAAGCCAACGTGAACACACCCTGTTTTGTAGTCAACAGTAGATGTTAGTGTTAGAGAGACCTTCAGAGTTGTATGAAGTAGAAGTAAAAACACTTACAGATAATTACTTACAGGTAATTATACCACTATTGATATGATATTACACGGTTTCAACTATGTAACATCGGACCACCACTAGTGTTGTATTTACATCTGTAAGGTTAATTCAACTTCTATTTTATACAATTTTGGGAACCTTGCTGCAGTGTTTCAGTTATTTGGTTTAATTTATCTCACCTGTGTACATCTGGATCAGCAGCTTTGGCCTCTGTGGAATGCCTACCCAGTGCTGGGATGACCTGCCCTTTTAGTTCTCTCTCTGTGTGTGTGTGTCTGTGTTTGTGTGTGTGTGCTTGTGTGGATCTACTGTACTGTATGTGTTGAGCATGTGTGAGAGTACAGCAGGAGCCAGTGATCAGGGTTGCCAGATGAGATGATTTCCAACCGGGAAAAAATGTGGACCTGGAAGCACTAAATCCTGGCGCCCAATGTGAACTAAATTCTATTGATTTCTATGGCCATAAAACTGCAGAAAAACCTGCCCAAATGCCATTTTTCACCCGCAGAAAGCCATCCTAAGCAGCCCATTTGGGTGAGAAAACGTCCAATCTGGCAACACTGCCAGTGATTTGGTACCGTGATTATTTGAGTGCACTATGATTGCTCTTTGCAAGGTCTAGCTCAAACACCTCACAACCTTGGGCTGCTGTCAGCTTTTGCTGTTCCCTTTACAAAGTAATATAAAAGCCCCCCGCCTGTAATGAAGGCTCGAATCTGGGCCCCCTTCTTTCCCTGGGCCTGGGGCAACTAACCACTTTGTTCCCCTCTTGCTGTCTTCCCTGGGTATGATGTGCATGGAATATGGAACACAAGTGGCTCCTGCTGTAAGTGTGTTGTGTGTTATTGTTGCATACTGTAGTTGCTCACACTGTATATGGTCAAAGTAAGTTAGTCTGTCCATCAGTAGAACATTATAGAACTATACCAGTTCATGTTGCCGTGTCAACCCTCCTGGAAATCCAAAAGGAACACGTTATGTTACTGTTATGACTAACTGCTGTGACTCCCTTTGGTGTTACTGTGCTGATGCTGTGAAATAAAATGGTGCCCACATAAAACAGCAGTTTCCTCCTCTTTGTAGTGTTTGGTAACACTTAACTTGACGCCGGTGTCATATGCATGTCATTAGAGTGTCATAATAGTGTCATGACACAGTCATAGATAAGTCATAAACATTACGTCCATGTCATGAACATTTTATGACTGTTGGCCTTAAAGGTACACTGTGCAAGAAATGGTCAAAAAAGGTACTGCAACTATGCTGCTCATTGAAACTGGGCTGCTGTTTTCTGGGGGGAGGCGTTGCGGATCAAAATCCTACCGCTGCAGGCACTCCACAGAGAAGCACGGCCAGACTACCGTAGTGGAGCCAATCCTTTGGCGGAAGTACGTAGGATGGCTCACGAGGCTAGTACTACACTGGATTTGATGTCTGCAAATACTGTAGGCCTACATGAACTTGGCGAAGGGGAACCTTTACTTATATATTAAGAATGGATGCCAAGATGCGAGGTGTCAGGGTACGAGGTGGTGCTAGAGAGGCAAGTTGTCAGGAATGGTAGGCCTAGAGCAAAACAAAATAAATAGGCCTGCTTGAATAAATAACCTTAAGTAAAGTGGGGGCTTGATATGACTGGGGCTTGTCATTACTAATGAATCTCCACAAGGGGGTGCAAACGCTACACACTTTCTGACTAGACTATGGCAACCAGCCTCATTGAAGGCAATTCACAATACTTTTTTTTTTTAAACAATGGCAATTTTCGAGACCCCAAAAAATCCAAAACTATTAAATTGCCTTAATGATTTTTACAGTCGCTTATAGTAATTTTTATAGAGGATTGTGGAATTGTATAAGCTGTTCTTTAGCTGGCACAAAAGAGAGGCATCCATCCTTTCGATGAGGCAGCAGTGGTGCTCAGATTTATGGTCATTTACGGGCATATCGATACGGAGGAGAAAGAGTCTCTCTCTCTCTCTCTCTCTCTCTCTCTCTCTCTCTCTCTCTCTCTCTCTCTCTCTCTCTCTCTCTTTCTTGCATGCACTGTTGCTGAATCCCTTTGGTTTATTCATCTCTCTCCATCTATCTCCTTCTCCATCTTTCTTCCTCTCTCTCTCTCTGGGTCTCCTGCTCTCTCTCTCTCTCTCTCTCTCTCCCCCTCTGCCTGAGTCAGTGACCGTCACAGGCGGTTGCTGCTAAAATGAAGAGAAAGGAACTTGGACTTCTCTTTATTTGTCAAAGCCAGGAGCAGGAAGGAAAAAAGAGCACAAAAGCCATTTCTCCAATAAGTCCTTTAATCCATCACTCAACACCCCACCTTGGGCATACACTGGATGGTGTGTGTGTCTGTGTGCGTGTGCGTGTGTGTATGTGTGAGTGAGCGTGTGTGTATGTGTGCGTATGTATGTGTGTGTGTGCGTGCATGTGTGCGCGTGTGTGTGTGTGTGTGTGTGTGTGCGCGTGTGTGCAGACTATAGCCTTAAACCTCCATTTGGACTAGAAACTTCAGCGGCTGTCGCAGTGCGTAAACCATATCTAAATACAGCAGAAACGCTTATACAACTGAAAGTCCATTATCCACATTGTGCTGGCTTGAGGGAGGTGATGATTCCTTTTGTGATCCGTTTTTGGTTGAGATCAAAGTTCCTCCAACAAGATAGTAGCCTATTTCTCCCCACTCCAGTACTGGATTACACTCTTACAGAAACTCTTTTACACTTCTGTGTGTGTATAGAACTTTTGTGGGAAGGTCTCTATAATGAGCGGCTGCTGAGCAAAAAAAGAAAAAGAAAAGAGATAAGAAAGAATTATCAGGAAGCCAGCGTCATTGTGGAATATGCACTTAGAATGGAAGTCTGATTTGCCGCTTTGTGATGGGGTTGGTACAGGAGAGATTAAGAAGGTAGGCCTGCACATTCTGGAATAATCTAAAAAAAAAAAGCTTTATTAAATTAAAACAGCAACGCTTCGATCACCCTGGATCTTCATCAGGCCATATGCGATATGGTGATCGAAACACTGTTTATTTTTTTAATGTTTCTTTTTTGGAGCTTATTCCGCAGTGTGCAGACCTACCTTCTTTTAAACTGTATGACACTTTTGTCTGGCTGGCACCTGCAACAAAGTGATTTTGGATGTGCGCAACCCTATCCAAAACGACGTTGGTAGGCCTAGAGTAGGGGCCAGTGTCTCAGAGGAATGGAGCAGAAAATACTATAGCTATGGAGATGCAGGCTGACAGAGCATCCTTCCACCCAGCATCTCGTTTAAAATATATGTCATACGGTCCACTGTACATGTTCTCTATAAAGCTTCATGTCTGTACAAAGGTGATTTGCTGTATAAACATTTTATTTACAACTTACCCTAATAAATATCCATCCATGTTATACTGTATAGTATATACATATAGATCATAATATATGTGTATATATTGTATCCGTGCATTGCAGAACCAATATACCAATACATTTTTGACATCTTCCTTCATGTTGAAAAATACTAAGCTTATTTGTGTGTGAGTGCGAGTATGTGGCGAGTGACCATGAATCAAAATAGACTTTATATGGAAAAACCTTTTCTTACTGTAAGTGCATTATATCTCTCATATACCAAGTCAAGGACAGACATCACATCACTACTCCGTAGGCAAGAGGAGACAGGGTTGCCAGATGAGGCTGATGATTTCCAGCCCAAAAAATGCTCAAACCCGCCTGGAAGAAATCCCGCCCAATTCTATTGATTTCTATGGCCAAAAATTGGGTGTTTTTTCCTGCTAAAATGCCATTTTTACCTGCAGACGGCCATCCTAAGCAGCCCAATTGGGCGAGAAACTGCTCAATCTGGCAACACTGAGAGGAGGGGTTGGGTTGGGGGTGTATTAGCTATAAGGTACAGTCAAGGGTGGAGGATTTAAATCTTTCTCTGGATTGCCTTCTCAGCTGGAGAGGTTGGAGAGTTCCAAGCAGGGTTGCTTACAGCTTTGTCCGGGCCCGGGGACAAAGTCATCTGCAAGTGCCGCCAACCAGATTAAAAACACACGGTAATAATGAGTAGCCAATTCTCGCCACCCACCCCTCTCCCCCTGGGCCTGGGACAACGAACCACTTTGTCCCCCCTCCTGGTCGGGTTTCCTGGTGCCGTTAAGGGCAGCTGACAGCCTTGGCTGGGCACAGGACAAAGACATTTGAGAGGCAACGCACACCTAATACACACCATCATGAAATGAAGACCCAATTCTGGGTCCCCTCTTTCCCTAGGCCCGGAACAACTGACCCCTTTGCCCAACCACCCCCCTGTTGGTTTCCCTGGTCCCACGTACCACCAGGGCCGGATTAACGCACAGGCTGGCTATGGCTGCAGCCTAGGGCCCCCCACCTGCCAGGGGACCCCAGTTGTCCACAGGGGGGGCGGGAGAGATCAATGTAATTGGAGAAATATAAAATGTAAGATATAGTTTTGATAACTTAGCATGCTGTGTCACATAGAGTTCAAAATCAAATTAATATTCCGCGTGGTTTGGAATTGTGAATCATCTATATAATTTTGTTATGAACTTTGCATTCCGTGGGGGGGCCCACAGCAACCTGTAGTACCTTAACTGTACCTTAATCCGGCCCTGCGTTACAGTACCACCCGTGTACAGCGGGAACTGTATGAGGATTTACACAGGGACATGAAGTATCAAGCTTAGTCACCGCCTGCCTGCCCATCACGTAGGCTAGTGGTTCTTAACCTTTTTTCTTGAAGCACACCCTAACCTGTGCCCAAGACAAGCCGCGCACCCCCAACCCAAACGTCTATGTGTGTGTATACGCATTAAAAAATGATTTAAGTGAATAATTACAATGATTCTTGCTTTAGACATTAATCAATACTTTAATGACTTTACATTAGGTCCAAAACATGTTTTAATTTGGTCTTGATTTGGTCGACTTATAATGTTTGGAAGCAGAATTTTGGTCACAAGCTCAACACAAACAAAATTCCGTGCACCCCCTGAAATCTCTGGTGCACCCCTAGGGGGTGCCCGCACCCCAGGTTAAGAACCACTGACGTAGGCTAGTGCACACATAGCCCGTATCCAGAGCTGGATTAAGGTAGACAGGGGTGGCCCTAGGCTACAGGTTGCTGTGGGCAACGTTAACATTACATAGACAGCGTCACAATATCAAATCAAGAGGATTATTAATAAGACTTATTAAAACTCTACCTGACCTGAAGTTATTAAGAATTAATACAGTATACACAGAGGAGTCTCAGAATATAGGAAAAAAACGGAAGCGCTGCATGGATCCAGATCTTTTGACACGGGTGCTCTAACAGTGTGTGGATAAAGTTGACATCAAAAAAATGAAGAGCAGGAAACTGTGGCACTCCGTTTTCTTATTTTTTAATAGTACAAAGGCAAATAGACTGCCCAACGCGTTTCGACACAAGGTCTTTGTCAGGGTGCAGTCCACAGAGGACACAGAGGAGTGTCATTGTTTCTGACAATGCAGCACATAGGCTACTGTTTATCTCAGAATACGTTTTATGTAAACTTATTCTTCTTAATGTGTTTTTTGTACATTTATTTTCCTTTTTGTCTATGTGTATGTCTGTGTCGGTAACTATATGTATGCTGCCGTTTTGACCAGGACTCCCAGGCAGAAGAGACTCTAGTCTCAATGGGACAATCCTGGCTAAATAAAGGATAAATGGAAAAAAAAAATCAAAACTGCATCTTGTTACATTTCGAAAGGGTAATTTTGCAACAATATGAAAAAGACGCTACGACGCTATGCAAGCTATGAGTAAAGGATGACATGGCTGTCAACTGTGGAGAGGATTTTTTTCAATACTGCATCTTGCCAATTATGCACAGTGGTGTAGTCTACTTTTTTATGGTGGGTATACTGTATATTTGAGCATTTTTTGAAGTGGGTATACTGTATATAGTTGTGCTATTCAAAATAATGGATCAATCAATTTGAAGTGGGTATACTGAGATCCCTGAAATTTAGAAGTGGGTATACTCTGTATACCCGTGTTGAGTTCTACGTAGACTACACCACTGATTATGCACTTGTTGAATTATTTTTCCCCCTTTTGCCCAATTGGGGGCCTCCTGGCAGGTGGGGGGCCCTACTGTACTGTAGGCTGCAGTCATATCTAGCCTGTGCGTTAATCCGGCCCTGTCCGTAGTCCGTAGCCCATAGCTCGTAGCCTGTGGCTGTAGCCCGTAGCCTGTGGCTGTAGCCCGTAGCCCATAGCCCATAGCCCATAGCCTGTGGCTGTAGCCCGTAGCCCATAGCCCATAGCCCATAGCCTGTGGCTTTAGCCCGTAGCTCGTAGCTCGTAGCCCATAGCCTGTAGCCCGTAGCCCGTAGTTGGGTGCATGCTGGGTGAACCAACGCCAAATTTCTCTAGGCCCACTGCTGTTGCCATGGAGATCCCTCTGAGTCTGCGCTTCAAAACAGGTTGGAGTCGACAGGCCCTTGAAGCCTCACCAGAAAGCCATGAAGGTAGGACTCCACTCACATATACACCACGCAGACACGACAGAGTGACACACACAAATAGACACAAACACACTTTCTCTGTCTCTCACACAACTGCATACAGTACATTGCTTTCATATTTCTCTGTCTGTTCCTTTTACTTTACTGTGTCTTGCGCATAGACAAGCTGACACACACAATGCAAGTACAAGCGCACACTAACACACGCAGGAACGCACATTTCTGATTCACACACACACGCAGTGCTCTCGCTCTCTCCTTCTGTCTTTGTTCCTCAAAAACACGCACGCACGCACGGACGCAAGCGCGCGCACACACACACACACACACACACACACATACACACACACACACACACACACACACACACACACACACACACACACACACACACACACACACACACACACACACACACACACACACACATACACACACACAATCTCCCCTGCTGTCTGATAGAAGCTCTGCTTGGGCAGTATGATGAATGCACGCACGCACGCTCGCACGCCCAATCTCTCCTGCTTTCTGATAAACACACGCTATGCAGGCACACACACATGCAGACTCGCTCACACACACGCATGCACACACACCCAATCTCTCCTGCTTTCTGATAGAAGCGCTCTCTTGGGCAGTTGGATACACACACGCAATTCAGGCATGCACACACTCATGCACACACTCACGCAAGCACGCACGCACACACCCCCAATCTCTCCTGCTTTCTGATAGAAGCGCTGCTCTGGCAGTACAGTAGGATAAACACACGCAATGCAGGCACGCACGCAGTCACGCACGCACGCACACACGCACGCACACACCCCCAATCTCTCCTGCTTTCTGATAGAAGCACTGCTTAAACACACGCAATTCAGACACGCACGCACGCACGCACACACACACCCCCAATCTCTCCTGCTTTCTGATAGAAGCACTGCTTAAACACACGCAATTCAGACACGCACGCACGCACGCACGCACGCACGCACGCACGCACGCACGCCCAATCTCTCTGATAGAAGCACTGCTTGGGCAGTAGGATAAACACACTAAAAGCACACATGCACACACTCATGGACTCACTCACTCACGCTCGCACGCACGCACACACGCACACACCCCCAATCTCTCCTGCTCTCTGATAGAAGCGTTGCTTGGGCAGTACAGTAGGATAAACACACGCAATGCAGACACGCACACACTCACTCACGCACGCACGCAAGCACGCACGCAAGCACGCACGCAAGCACGCACCCCCCCCCCCAATCTCTCCTGCTCTCTGATAGAAGCTCTGCTTGGGCAGTGGGATAAACGCTCCCTGCTGGCACCTTCCCACTTATGCATCAGCTGCAGCCGTTTTAAAGTGCAAATGATTTCCCCCTCTGAAAGTCTTTGGCTGTGATACAATGCTTTTCTCTTCGCAAATCCCCCTTACATAACCAGATTAATAAGTCATCTTCACGAAAAAATATGTCTGCTTTTGAAACCATCTGTATGGGAGGTTAACAAAAGTGAGTGGAGACCTAAGGGGAAGAAGAGGGCGGGGGTGTAGAGGGCACAGGGTACACGTAAATAAATAAATAAACAAACAAATAAAAAATGCATGGATTTTTAAGTATAAGTTAATACAATATATTGCCATTATATTTCACAGTCTTTTTAGAGTCCTTTAAAATAAATACAAAACCGGCCTTTCATACATGTACTTTGAGGAATAATACCATAGTACTGATGGGACTTCCTGCAGAAGAAAGAACAGGTCCTTAAGTACAGCGTACATCCAAACAGTATTTTCTTCTGTAAGTTCTTGACCATTAGCAGCTGTTCTCTATGGCTGCTTTTTGTTGTTGTTGTAGTCTCTTGTTCTGGCAGCCATTGTTGTTGTCATCATCTGTGACCAGAATTTAGTTGGAGATATGATAGCAATCATCAGGCCCCTGCTGAACACCGGTCGGTCCCTGTACGGTGTCTGTTTTGATCCATGTGTGTGTGTGTCTGCACTGGAGCATAAGTGGCCACGGGGGAGCAGCAGAGATTATGGGGAGATGATGCGCAGAGGCGATTCTAGTGGTCAAGCGAAAATTCAAAGGAATGAACATTTGAAACAAAATTGACACAACTGTAGTAAAGCTTGAGCTGTTATTCACCATCTGGGGGGCTTGGGGGGGCCCCAAGCGGCAGCCTGCCTTGCCTGGTGACAAGACACGCCTCTGATGATACGCAGAAGGACAGGGCTGGACTGGGCTGGGACCGAACAACATCCCCGGGCATTTTTTGGCATAAACTGAACCTCACACACCACAGCCCCACCTGCAACAATTACGTGTAGCTCAGTTCACTGCTCTGCAAAGGAAAGGTGCAGTGACTACGCCATCGTAGAAACTGGGGGAAATGCCTTCAAAGCCTTGGTATTAGGTTGGATATAGTTACTGCAAATATGACATAGCAATATCTCTAAAACGGGACACATTTGGACAATACTGGGGTGAATTTCTCAAAACCAAAGTTGCTTACTACATTAGCTACTTTGTTGTTTTCAATGCATTTTCCCATTGGCAACTACCGAAGTTGCTAACAGGCTAGCAACTTCTCTTTTGAGAAACTCACCCCTGCTTTGTCACAAGATAAAGGAGGTGGAATGAAGACCACTTTCAGTCTCAACTCAAGTTAGTGACTGCACTTTGCCTGTTAGGGCAGCACCGTCTATATTAAATATAGACCAATATGACGGCCCATCTAAATTGACAGACAAAACAAACAAATGAACAAAACACAACAGCATTGGCCCCTGAGGACGGTCCACACTAGACCAGTGTTTCCCAAGCAGGGGTATGTGTACCACTAGGGGTACGCGAGCACATTGCAGGGGGTACTTGGAAAAATGGAATTTTAACAAATGCATGGAGCAAAGTCACACTGGAATAGAAAAGGCGATGTAAAACATGAGTTAGGGGGTACTCATGGCACAACAAAAAGGCTTTGGGGGTACATGAGACAAAAAAGGGTTGGGAAACACTGCACTAGACCATCAGGAAAATGCCCTGTATGCCAGATGACCAGTCCAGCCCTGTAGAGGGACTTCCACTGCGGTCAGTATGGGGATGACAACACACTGTGTTGAATTGATAGAAACCTGATTTCCAGTCAATAGTGTTCTTCTTACACAGTACTGGGGAGGAAGGTGAGGTACTGCAGTGAATAGTAAGTCCCGATAGTTCCTGCTGAGAAAGCACAGCAGGAAATGAAGTCATAACATCACACGATCTGGACTGGAGTGCTGTTCTTTAACCCTTTAAATCCGGGAGCAGCATATTGGCTGTTCTTTAACCCTTTAAATCCGGGAGCATCATATTGGCTGTTCTTTAACCCTTTAAATCCGGGAGCATCATATTGGCTGTTCGTTAACCCTTTAAATCCGGGACCAGCATCTGTACATCATTTGTAGATCCGTTTTAGATTGTGCAGGTCAGATTGTCCAGGTTAAAATGGGTTAATACAAGGACTGGAGCAGCGTGGGTGACTTGAGAAGGTGGTATGCTATACCAGGTAGACAGGTAGGCTTGTAACATGGATACAGTATATGTGAGTAAGGTCCTATACAGCAGGGATGAATCCTTGGCCACAGCTGATATCCATTGCTTTCGAAAATGTGAAGAGAAAGTTCTCTCTTTCTTTCTTTCTTTCTTTCTTTCTTTCTTTCTTTCTTTCTTTCTTTCTTTCTTTCTTTCTTTCTCTCTCTCTCTCTCTCACACATTGTCATTGCAGTGTTAGTACAGTATTATAGTACTGGCTTGTGGCCGTTAAAGGGCGTTGTTAAACTCAGCGATGAGGAAATCGATGTGGTCCTTGTCTTTGGTTTTGAAGGCCTCTGCGATGAGGCGGGCGGCGTCCCTGTGCTCCATGCCCCTCAGCGACACGCCGTTCACCTCCAGGATCACCTGACCCACGCGTAGCTGACCGCCCAGGTGCGCAGAGCCCCCCTTCTGTAGAGGAAGACAGGGAGACAGATGGGGAGACAGACAGGGAGGGAGGCAGGCAGACAGACAGACAGAGAAGGAGGCAGACATGGAGACATGCAGACAGACAGAGAGGAAGACGTACAGACAGACAGACAGATGGGGAGACAGGGAGGCAGACAGACAGGCAGGCAGGCAGGTAGGCAGACAAGGAAACAGACAGACAGACAGACAGACAGGGAGGCAGACATATAGACAGACAGACAAACAGACAGACAGACAGATAGACATGCAGGTAGGCAAACAAGGAGACAAACAGACAGACAGAGAGGGAGGCAGACAGACAAGGAAACAGACAGGGAGACAGACAGACAGACAGACAGACAGACGGGGAGTTGACATGCAGTCAAGGCAGGCCAGCGGACAGGGGGTAGACAGACAGATAAACAAAAAGGTAGACAGACAGACAGACATTCACTCACACGGACATGCCAGCAGACAGGGAGGCAGGTGCACAGGGAGAGAGATAGGCATATAGATAACAAGACAAACAAACAAGACAAGATCAACAAGAAGGTATACCAACAGACAGACAGACAGACAGAGGGATAGAGAGGGAAACGGTAGACAAACACGCAGACAGAGATAAATGCGCAGGGGTAGAGAGAGAGGGAAAGAGAAAAGGTTATCTCTTTTCAATTCCACTTCTTAGTAGGATGTGACCAAAAATAAATAAAGAAGGCTAGAGGGAAGGAAGAAACACAGAGAAAAGACAAAAAGAAAGAAAGAAGGAAGGAAAGAAAGAAGGAGGGGAAGAGAGTGTGATGAGATGAGACACTTTAAGCGACAGTGGGACGGGAGGGCCGGTTTTAGATGAGAGGGGGATAAGGGGAAGAGAAGAGAAGAGAAGAGAAGAGAAGAGAAGAGAAGAGAAAAGAAGAGAAGAGGAGAGGAGAGAAGAGAAGAGGAGGGATAAGGGGAAGAGAAGAGAGGAGAAGAGAAGAGAAGAGAAGAGAAGAGAAGAGAAGAGAAGAGAAGAGAGAGAAGAGAAGAGAAGAGAAGAGAAGAGAAGAGAAGAGAAGAGAAGAGAAGAGAGGAGAAGAGAAGAGAAGAGGAATGGAGAGGAGTGGATGCTCTCTGATGTGTATCTGAAACTTTATATTGGCAAGTCATTACTGGCTCCCCCTATCAAGGAGGAAAACAACACCACACAGGAGAGATATTCTGAGAAAGCACAGCAGTCAAGTCAGTCAGGTGTACTGTATAACACACGCACGCACGCACGCAAGCACACACCACTGTGCATCATCTATGCCTTTATTGTCAGCGAGTCGAGGACCTTGCATGCGAGACAAAGTAAACAGCACTGT
>NC_085859.1:15591229-15631229 GCF_034702125.1 Engraulis encrasicolus
ACACAATTTAGTGGAAGATACATAATGGCCATTGATTTACAGTGTCAAGAACAGCGGTAGGGAGGAGTAGATCAAATTGCTGTGTGGCGAAGGAATAAGTGTATTAAATCATTGTGAGCTATGCCGCCCCAGGCATCTTCTTGCTAAATATATGAGAGGGTTTTAGCTGCATGTCAGTATGTTAAATTTACATTCTATCTCATTTTTCATATGAAAAATAGTATTGTGTCATTACAGAAACAGTGTGAGGAGTAGCAGTCATTATCTTTTGCAATATATACCAAAATGTCATTTATATAGAAAAACCAAAGAATACTTAAAAAAAAGAATATTCATAGCATGACGCATACAGAGACATTTCCATCAATGCCATCTTCAGCACTGAAGATGGCTTAGGCTGAAATCTTAGCCTACGGTATGTGTCATGCTGTTCCACGATATAAATACAAGATTTTTTTATTTAGAGTGTGCTTTTTCTATAACAAATATACTGATCCAATTGCTCAAACCCAAAGACCTTTTTTGAAACAATCTGGATTTGAGCGCACTTCAGCATACAAGATGCTGGTCTTGAAATTGAAAGGTTGTAGGTTCAAATCCCCCATCATCCACGGCTGAAGTGCTCATGAGCAAGGTACTCTCACAGAAGGTGAACTCACAGTACTCCAGGGACTGTAACCAATACCCTGTACCTATGTATAGAGTTATTTTGGATGAAAGCATCAACCAGTGGATTTCTTGCCTTTATTACTGTAAATACAACAGTATGAGATGGTAACAGGAAGCGAGTGGGAGAGAAAGAGACGGGGGAGGATCGGGAAATGACCTCGGGTCCGAATCGAACCCGGGTCCCCGGCGTAACAGTGCAGTGCCCTAACGTTTGAGCCACAGCAGGGGCAGCATCAGCTAAGTATAATGTGATGTAATGTGATGTAATTTGATGCGATGTGATATACAGTATATGTGGATAACTGACCTGGATGGTGACTATGCGTGGCATGGGTTGTCTAGTGTTGGCACCCCCTTCAATGGCTATGCCCAGCGTTGTGGCACTCTTTTCCACCCGCACCAGGCACGGCTCAGACATACTGGTCTAGAGGGAAAGAGCAGACGGCCATTAGGCTAAGTGAAGCAGTCACATAGCAGCATAATAAAACATACAAGTTCATGGATGGGAGACACAGAGAGAGACGGGGGGTGGGGGGATACGGAGAGAGAGAGAGGGGGGGATACAGAGAGAGAGGGGGATACAGAGAGAGAGAGAGAGAGAGAGAGAGAGGGAGAGAGAGGGAGAGAGAGAGAGAGAGAAAGGAGGGCAAAGAGCAGGTAGAAAGATAGAAGAAAAAGAAAAGAAAGGCAGACCCACAATAAAGAAAGAGCCTAAATGGATGCCTATAAATACACCACCTGCTCACACCACCCACACCACCCCCCCCCCCCCCAACACACACACACACACCCTCAACTCTCCATCCTCCGCCCCCCTCCACCCCCCTCTCCAGAGTGCATTATTGGCTTCGGCGCCGCGGTGGCTTTGATCAGCGGCGTTAATCTTGGGAGACTTCTCAAAGCTAATCTCGGAGACGCCTCTTGTCTATTTCCTCAGCTCCAGCGAACTTTTAATTAAGCTCTAATATTCGGGGTCAGAGGGGGCGCGAGGGACTGGTGGAGCTGTGGTGCTGTGTGCTGTGGTTAAACCCCCCCCCCCCCCCACCCCCCGCTGCCGAGATAGAATGCCACCAGAGAGAGAGAGAGAGAGAGAGAGAGAGAGAGAGAGAGAGAGAGAGAGAGAGAGAGAGAGAGAGAGAGAGAGAGGTGAGTGGTGGAAAGTGGTGCGGTGCTGTGCCCGCTGCCGAGATAGAATGTCACCAGACAGAGAGAGAGAGAGAGAGAGAGAGAGAGAGAGAGAGAGAGACAGACAGACAGACAGACAGACAGACAGACAGACAGACAGACAGACAGACAGACAGAGAAGATTGCCATTAGTGCCACCCCCATCACCACCCCACCACCACCCTCATGCCCTCTGTCAAGAGAAAGAGAGAGAGAGAGAGAGAAAGAGAGAGAGAGAGAGAGAGAGAGAGAGAGAGAGACAGAGACAGAGACAGAGACAGAGACAGACAGACAGACAGACAGACAGACAGACAGACAGACAGACAGACAGACAGAGAATGGTGCCATTAGTGCCACCCCCATCACCACCCCACCACCATCCTCATGCCTTCTATCAATAGAGAGAGAGAGACACAGAGAGAGAGAGAGACAGAGACAGAGACAGAGACAGACAGACAGACAGACAGACAGACAGACAGACAGACAGACAGACAGACAGAAGGGAAACATTAGTGCCACCCCCCACGCCCCCACCACCACCCTCCTCGTTCTTCCCACTCCCACATCTTCCATCTCCCAGATTACCTCACTTCACCCCTCCCTACTCTCAATTAATCCTCACCTCCTCTTCCTCCCCTTACACCATCATGAGTGACACATGTACAGTATATCACGAAAGTGAATACACCCCTCACAGTTTTGCAGATTTTTTAGTATATCTTTTCATAGGAAAGCATTACAGAAATATAACTTTGACACAATGATTATTGACCTTTTAACAACATATTTAACCACTTAAATTTCTTGTTCACTCAGAAAAAAAACAAAATACAGCCATTAATGTTTGAACATATACCCACAAAAGTGAGTACACCCCAGATTAAAATCTGGTAGAGAAGGGGCTATGTTGGCTCGAATCGTCTCGAAATGAAACGAAATGAAAAGGGATGACAAGGGAGGTCATCAGTGTGCGTTTCAGCCTTTCTTTGCATTGAACTTTTAAATTTTGGGTCTGCATCTGGCTTAAATAGATTGGTGTGAGATTTGAATGCAATCCTATGGAGAATATCATGATCTGCTTCAGTAGTCACAGTGCATGTTGACATGCATGTTTCTTTTTGGTGTATTTCAGATTGCCAATGTTGACAGCATTCATGCATCCCCAAACCATGTCAGTCCCACTACCATGCTTGGCTTATGAGAGGATACACCTTTTTTGTAAAACTCACTTGTTTACCACCACACATGCTTGACACCATCTAAAGCAAATTTGTTTATCTTGGTCTCTTCAGATCACACGAGATGGTTCCAGTGATCCATATCCTTGGTCTGTTCATCTCTCTTGAGACCAAGATAAACAAATTTGCTTTAGATGGTGTCAAGCATGTGTGGTGGTAAACAAGTGAGTTTTACAAAAAAGGTGTATCCTCTCATAAACCAAGCATGGTAGTGGGACTGACATGGTTTGGGGATGCATGAATGCTGTCAACATTGGCAATCTGAAATACACCTAAAAGAAACATACATGTCAACATGCACTGTGACTACTGAAGCAGATCATGATATTCTCCATAGGATTGCATTCAAATCTCACACCAATCTATTTAAGCCAGATGCAGACTCAAAATGTAAAAGTTCAATGCAAAGAAAGGTTGAAACGCATACTGATGACCTCTCTTGTCATCCCTTTTCATTTCGTTTCATTTCGGGACGATTCGAGCCAACATAACCCCTTCTCTACCGGATTTTAATCTGGGGTGTACTCACTTTTGTGAGTACATGTTCAAACATTAATGGCTGTATTTTGTTTTTTTCTGAGTGAACAAGAAATTTAAGCGGTTAAATATGTTGTTAAAAGGTCACTAATCATTGAGTCAAAGTGAAATTTCTGTAATGCTTTCCTATGAAAAGATATACTCAAAAATCTGCAAAACTGTGAGGGGTGTATTCACTTTCGTGATATACTGTAAGTGCAGGCATATGTAAGTGCAGAAAACAGCAAAATCCAAAGTGCTCTACAGTACAAAAAAGCAAATCAAAATCCAAAAAGCCATTCACCCTGAAGAAGGTTTCACGCCGCTACGCGTGTGTCTCTGCTCTCATGTTTTTAAACTTAACAGCCATGTTTAAATAAAGGCGTTTAAATATTTTTGTATAAGAAGAGTGCCTTGGACTCCCCTTTTGATAAGACATTGTTTCCCCACACCAAAGAGCACCTTCAAGATTTGTTCAACAATTCCTGAGCACTTTGGAGTTTCTCTTCACTCAAAGCCATATGTGTCTGTATGTAATGGACACGTCTCTCTGGGGAAAAATACATCCGACTGTGTTGCTGAAGTGTGAATAATCAAGTACGCCACAATGTCTGGATGAGCATTTCTGAAAACGTTCCAAAGAGAGACTGAGAGCAGACAGCGTGTTTGATTGATTGCAGACGGCTCCTAGATAACAAGGAGCCAATTCTGTAAAACACTCTCGGAGACATATACTGTACTCTTTTGGGGAACAGTTCCAAAGAGGCTGGTACTCATAATGGTACCACTACACTCATAAGTAATCACAGAAGTAAAAATAAAAGTAAAAGTTAAAGTAAAAAAAAAAAAAGAAACTCTCTTTCCTTACAACACAGGTAACTTATCTGAGTAATTAGTAGAACTGTGTACTTGTCTTACAATCAGCTGCTTCTGTGGTGGTTGGATGAAGTTTGTGGTGGGTTCTTATTAGGATTTTAGTGTTTTTCAGTAATAATAGCAAAGCCTCATTAAGTACAATGGAGTAGATGGTGTAACAGCTATGTGATATCATGTGCTAGTGTTGTACTTACACCATGAATTAACTTTTACTTTTACATTTGAGACCTCTGAGTAAAAACAAGGTTATACAGTACAGTCAGTCAAGCTTAGTAATGGTCCTTGAGTGCGTTTATATGCAGTTCAGTATCCCGAATATGAGGCTTATCCTGGTTATGATCATATTCGGGATAAGGTGTTTATATGAGCACAGAACGTTATATCCCAGTCAACATTCTTGGCCGTTATAGAATTCTCTTCAAATGCGTGTAGCCTGGATTCCAGCAACAGCGTTCTATGGGAAGCCCCTGTATTCGGGATAAGGTGTATACATGTGTCAGCATCCCAGCTTCTTTCGGAATACTCCACCTAGCATATCCCGATTTCTCATTGTCCCGAATAACCCCTATACTGAAGTGTTTATATGCTCAAGTGCAAATCCGGGATACGTAGCCCCTTAATGCACGCCGTATCTCCTGTGGCACGCTGTAATAGACATTAAAACTTAACTACTATAGTGCTACACTACTATGACAGTGCACAGGGTTTTTAGTAATACATTATGACTTGGTCAGAGCCATTCTGGTAACATCTAATTTATACTGCCGTGTCTTAAGGGGTTAATATCCCGATCATATTCGGGATACTGAACTGCATGTATACGCACTCACAAAGTATTGATAACTAATTCATGTAGCCAGGGCTGGACTGGAACAAAAAAGACCATTCTTTGCATGATCCCTCAAAGTGTGGAGCAGCATTTCAAGGTGCACTGTGTCAGATGGTGGCTAGAGTAGGTATTGCAACTATGCTGCTCATTGAATCTGTGTTGTCGACTGCCAAATTTGACTGCCAATATCTTTTCATGAAAATGTACTAAATAATGAACCAATGTTTACTAGCATAGCCAAATTAAAGTAAGTTTTGCAGCTAAAAATGTCTATTTCTGGAAATTCAAAATGGCGGACAATGAGGAAGATCCCCCTTTTCATGTATGAAAACGGCAGTTTTCCGATTGAATAGGCCTACTTAATTGTCAGAATGAATAGGCCTACTTAGAATTTGACGGTGGTGGTAAGTATTCACGAAAAAGGTACAATTTGTGAATGGGCAGCATGAATTCTGTATATAAACTACTAAAAACATTACACTGTGCACCTTTAAGAAAATACAAAAAAACGCCACCAACACCATTGGCCCCCGAGGAATGAGCTGATTACCACCCTAGCCCTGAATGTAGCCTGGCTAAGTGTAAGAGAGTGTGACTTTTCTCTGCAACATTCATCCAAGTACTAACCATGCTCCATATAATACAGATGTGTTTTAAAGGTTAGGCCTTTTCTGATGGTGACCTTGCATTTAGATGGTATGCAGAGCTAGTTTCACAACAGCGATCATCTGACATTTCCCAGCAAAACCACCTAATAGTGAGGAAGAAGTAAAAGCCTGTCATGGCGTCCTTGGCTTGGTCTATAATTTGATATACATTTTCACTGAACTGAAATAGAACAAAATAATAGAGAAAATAATGAAATACTTTTTTCTCAGTCGTGCTTTTGTTGCTTTTTCAAAAGCTATCCAGAGGCCACGCGGGGCAGAGCAGTAGACTGACTTTTGCGCGTACAATTTCCGTAGATATGAGTTGAATAAGGATTTTGTGTTCCCCGGTGTTTTGTTTGGTCAAAAGACATAATTTCAGTTGAAGTGCGTGAAGGTGCTTTCACAAGAATAAGAGTTGGAGCAGACCGAACGAACAGTATCCATTCTGACCTAAAGCTTTTATCCTGGGTTTCATTAGTGTGAAAGCTGCCATCGAACTTAGGAGCACACTACTAAATCAAGCTGACGCAGACAGAAGAAGGCAGTATCCGTGGCCACGCGGTTCTCTGGACCGACAAAACATTACACCGAATGCATTATGGGTAGGCAAATATTGATAAGGGAAATGGCAGTCCGACCAATTTGGGGTTTTGTTTGCCAACGTGAAAAAGGAGTTACCTTTTGCAGTCCGTACGTGTACTCTAACAACATTACTGTCTGGTGCGGATGCTAATAATTGAACCAGTGATGTGAAAGAGAGCCTTGAAATAAAAAATAAAAAAATAAAAAATTGAACAGTAATCAGTGTGCTGTGTCTTCTTATTATTCACCCATGGAATAAATTTGCCTGCCTCACAGTCACACAAGCATATGGAATGTGAAAGACAGCCTTGGGCGAATTAACCCCTTGACACAGAGCTACTGTTACTATAACCTCATTGTCAGCATTTTTTAATGACCAAGCCTTAATGTTCCTTAAGGGCATTTTCAAACCTAGTTCCCTTTAAGTGAACCAAACTCAGTCCTCTTTAAGTGGACCAAAAAGTGAACCGACAGCAAAAGGACTCAGTCCTGTTTTTGTTCATATTGTGTGTGTATTACTAAAAGAACCAATTGCTCTTTCTGGCTCTGTTAGGCATTTATGGCGTATCAGTCCTCTTTTTGATCACACCCGGTACTGTTGATGGACCCACACAGTAAAAGAAATGCTAACTAAACACTTTAGGGTGATAGGCCTACATAGTCATGCTGTGCTGACTTCAGGGTAAAGCATAGACGTGCTGTCAGCGGGGGGTATTCCCTCATAGTCGTCCTGCGTGCGAATGCAGGAAAGTGGTGGCGTGGTGTTTTTTCCCCGCCGAGAATTCAACGACGTCGATGACGTCAATTCACCTCCGTGACAACAGGGGGCGAACTAACTCATTCAGTTGAGCCCAGTCCCTAGAATGAATCACAAAGCTAGCCAGCTGGCTATCTAAAACGTAATATTCCACTAGTAGCCTACTTCTAAAAGTTGGGGCATAATTAGATGGTACAACATCAGTTTCTTTTTAGTCAAGTATTACAGTCCATGAGATTAAATGCCAAACAAACGCCATTTTAAAAGACTATGGCCATTCACACCTGGGGCCTAGTAGTAGCTAGCCAGCTAAATCAGTTATAAATTCGAAGCTAGTTGACTGAAACGTAATTCTACCACTAACAAAGATGCTTTTTGCTACTAATTTTAAAAGTTGTGGCGTAATTAGAAATGAATGATGGCATACAACATTCATTCTTTATTCAGGTTTTACAGTCCAGGTGGTTAAAATGCCAAACTAAATACAATAGATACATCTAATGGCCATATTAAAAGCTAGCTTAGCAACTGTCAGCCAAACCCATTCAAACTCTACAGGACATTAGCAAACCCTGTTTTAGGAGCTAGCTGCCACACTACAAACAAACAAAGAGGCTTCTTTGCTACTACTACCCTACAAACTTATATCATTTTCAGGATGGCCTTTTATGGATATTTTAAATTGATTTTTTGGGAGTTGTACTTCTGAAATAAAACACAGTTTCTCTTCTCCCTGTCAAGTAAACTCCTGTGATTTCCTGCCAAGTCAACCGCATCGTGTTTTTCCTTTTCCTTATTCAAATCTCTGCGGTAGGGTAGAAGAATAGAACACCACTGACCTATCAGGGCCAAGTACTCACTGAACTGCTGCAAGCACGTTGACCAATCACAGTCCAAGAGCGTCAGCTCATGGACATTTCAGCCTGGGAGAACCATGCGTGTACCGCAGCCAGGGGTTGTTTTATCGCTGCACAGTGGGGCGTGGTGGCTACTTTTCTGTACTGCACCTCCAACATGATCTCCAAAAATTCTGTGCTCCTGGACACGGATGTTAAGGACACAAAATCTGTGTCCAGGAGCACGGATTTTGCCAAAATTCTGTGCTCCTGGACACGGAATTATTTTCCGTGATGGACACACAGAAGTGCTCTCTATACTCCCACAGCTCTATGTTTCCACAGTCTTGTGTTTTCTCAGGATTTTTCTAATTTCAAATATTTTGTCTAAAAAAACCATTTCTTACTAACAGGTTAGGGTTAGGGATTGTTTTGGTCTGGGCACAGATGGTTTTCTTTCATTCATTATATGAGTTTGATAACCTAGCAACCAACTGGAAAAGGTATTTCTCAAAAATATGTCTTAAATGACAGGTTAAGGTTAGGGAAGGTTTTGGTCAGGGCACAACTTAAATTGCTATAGCATTATTTTGTTTTGGATTAGCATTTGGTATATATTTTCTAATGATAGAGTTAACACAGTTCTGTGGTAATAGCCTATAGAAAGCACTTCCGTGTGCCCATCACGGAAAACAATTCCGTGTCCAGGAGCACGGAAAACAATTCCGTGTCCAGGAGCACGGAATTTTGGCAAAATCCGTGCTCCTGGACACAGATTTTGTGTCCTTAACATCCGTGTCCAGGAGCACGGAATTTTTGGAGATCAGGCTGGCACCTCAGTTGAGGTGCTACTGTGAATTCCCCTTTAGAGAGTAACACCTAGAGAAGGACCAAACACATTCTAGAAGATGTTAAATCAACTCTATACGGCAAGTGTTAAATCAACACTACATATTTCACTGTGTTGGCCCATAGGCTCAACTACATCATAACAACATTGCTATGACTTTACTGAGAGAGCCTTAAGTAACAGATTGAGACTCGGTCATTATAATTTTGGTGGCAGTAAGGCTATTACATTGGCTCTGCGCAAAGAGGTTAAGTCACATAATATGATTGGTGGAAGAGAGACAGAGACTCATTGATATGACATTACCGAAAAGCTTAAGTCACGTAAGGCATATACAATTTGTATAGCACATGGTGGAGGAGAGAGACACAGAGACTCACCGGTGTCGGCGAGGGCTGCGCTGCGGCCCTCTCTGCTCCCGAGGGTTGTGGCGAGGGCTGGGGGGTGGCGGCGCAGGGGGGCTTGCCAGGCCTGGGGCTACTGTCCTTACTCAGGCCCCCCGACTCTGGGATGTCCACCCCACTGTCCTCGCTGAGGGTCTGGCCACTGTCAGACAGCTGGGACAGCGTGGCTCCCGCTGTAGCACACGGTACATGTGCACACATACAAATAGACAGAGACAGAGACCAGCCATGAGGTGAGACAAGGCCATGTACAGTGCCCTCCATTATTATTGGCACCCCTGGTTGAGATGTGTTTTTTAGCTTCCAATTATTATTATTTTTCTCTAAATAATATGGGACCTTAATGGAAAAAAAGAGAAAAATCCAACCTTCAATACAAGTGCATTTATTCAGTGGGGAAAAAAATCCCACATAAAGAAATAATTATTTGACATCAAATAATGTGTGTCACAATTTTTAGCACCCCTGTTGTTAATATTTTGTACAACCCCCTTTTGCCAACAAAACAGCACCTAATCTTCTCCTATAATGTTTCACAAGATGGGAAAAGACAGAAAGAGGGATCTTCAGCCATTCCTCTTTGCAGAATCTCTCTAAATCATCCAGAGACCTGGGTCCTCTCCTCTGTACTCTCCTCTTCAGCTCACCCCACAGGTTCTCAATGGGGTTGAGGTCTGGGGACTGAGATGGCCATGGGAGGAGCTTGATTTTGTGTCTGGTTAACCATTTCTGTGTAGATTTGGCCATATGTTTAGGGTCATTGTCTTGCTGAAAGACCCAGTGACAACCCATCTTCAGCTTTCGGGCAGAGGGCAACAGATTTTGATTTAAAATGTCCTGGTATTTCAAAGCATTCATGATGCCATGCACCCTAACAAGCTTCCCAGGGCCTTTGGAAGCGAAACAGCCCCACAGCATCACTGACCCACCCCCATACTTCACAGTGGGTATGAGGTGCTTTTCAGCATGCGCATCTTTCGTGGCACGCCAGACCCACTTAGAGTGTTTGTTGCCAAAAAGCTCAATCTTGGTCTCATCTGACCAAAGCACACGGTCCCAGTTGAAGCCCCAATACCGCTTGGCGAACTCCAGACGTTTGCGTTTATGATTGTGGGTGAGGAAAGGTTTTTTCCGTGCATGCCTCCCAAACAGCTTGTTGGCGTGTAGACAGCGCCTGATGGTTGATTTGGAGACTTTGTGACCCCAGGATGCTACCATTTGTTGTAATTCTGTAACAGTGAGCTTTGGAGATATTTTGATTTCTCTTACCATCCTCCTCACTGTGCGTGGTGGCAAAATAAACTTGGGTCCTCGTCCAGGCTTGTTTACCACTGTTCCAGTTGTTTTGAACTTCTTAATTATTCCTCTCACAGTAGATATGGGCAGCTGCAGTTGAGTGGCAATCTTCTTGTAGCCTCTGCCTGACCTGTGAAGGTCAACGCACATCTGCCTCACTTGTATGCTGTGTTCCTTTGTCTTTCCCATGTTTAAGAGTGGATAAGAGAAATGGCCTCGGTGTCACGTCATATTTATACCCCAGGGAAACAGGAAGTGATGAATTACTAATTAAATGTTCCTACATACTCTGGTAAACTTTGTAAACTACTGTAGAAATGACAGAAATGCTTCAATTATATTTATTTCCTGGGAATTCTTAAGGGTGCCAATAATTGTGGAACAGGTGATTTAATGAAAAATACAGTGCCCTCCATAATTATTGGCACCCCTGGTTGAGATGTGTTTTTTAGCTTCCATTTATTTTATTTTTTTTCTAAATAATATGGGACCTTAATGGAAAAAAAGAGAAAAATCCAACCTTCAATACAAGTGCATTTATTCAGTGGGGAAAAAATCCCACATAAAGAAATAATTATTTGACATCAAATAATGTGTGTCACAATTATTAGCACCCCTGGTGTTAATATTTTGTACAACCCCCTTTTGCCAGCAAAACAGCACCTAATCTTCTCCTATAATGTTTCACAAGATGGGAAAAGACAGAAAGAGGGATCTTCAGCCATTCCTCTTTGCAGAATCTCTCTAAATCATCCAGAGACCTGGGTCCTCTCCTCTGTACTCTCCTCTTCAGCTCACCCCACAGGTTCTCAATGGGGTTGAGGTCTGGGGACTGAGATGGCCATGGGAGGAGCTTGATTTTGTGTCTGGTGAAACATTTCTGTGTAGATTTGGCCATATGTTTAGGGTCATTGTCTTGCTGAAAGACCCAGTGACGACCCATCTTCAGCTTTCGGGCAGAGGGCAACAGATTTTGATTTAAAATGTCCTGGTATTTCAAAGCATTCATGATGCCATGCACCCTTACAAGGTTCCCAGGGCCTTTGGAAGCGAAACAGCCCCACAGCATCACTGACCCACCCCCATACTTCACAGTGGGTATGAGGTGCTTTTCAGCATGCACATCTTTCGTGGCACGCCAGACCCACTTAGAGTGTTTGTTGCCAAAAAGCTCAATCTTGGTCTCATCTGACCAAAGCACACGGTCCCAATTGAAGCCCCAATACCGCTTGGCAAACTCCAGACGTTTGCGTTTATGATTGTGAGTGAGGAAAGGTTTTCTCCGTGCATGCCTCCCAAACAGCTTTTTGACGTGTAGACAGCGTCTGATGGTTGTTTTGGAGACTTTGTGACCCCAGGATGCTACCATTTGTTGTAATTCTGTAACAGTGAGCTTTGGAGATCTTTTGATTTCTCTTACCATCCTCCTCACTGTGCGTGGTGGCAAAATAAACTTGGGTCCTCGTCCAGGCTTGTTTACCACTGTTCCAGTTGTTTTGAACTTCTTAATTATTCCTCTCACAGTGGATATGGGCAGCTGCAGTTGAGTGGCAATCTTCTTGTAGCCTCTGCCTGACCTGTGAAGGTCGACGCACATCTGCCTCACTTGTATGCTGTGTTCCTTTGTCTTTCCCATGTTTAAGAGTGGATAAGAGAAATGGTCTTGGTGTCACGTCATATTTATACCCCAGGGAAACAGGAAGTGATGAATTACTAATTAAATGTTCCTACATACTCTGGTAAACTTTGTAAACTACTGTAGAAATGACAGAAATGCTTCAATTATATTTATTTCCTGGGAATTGTTAAGGGTGCCAATAATTGTGGAACAGGTGATTTAATGAAAAATAATTATTTTTTAGTCAGGGATTTTTTTATTTTCTTACAATTCATTTGAGTTGAAGGCTACATTTTCCTAAAATTTTCAGTGTGACAGTATTCTTCTGCAATAAACACTGAATTTATTTTAAGGCTTTTAACACATCTCAACCAGGGGTGCCAATAATTATGGAGGGCACTGTATATGTAGCCTATGTGGATCAACAAGTAGCAGTGCACACATGGGGACACCGCACACTTGGCACACACACACACACACACACACTTATACTGTATGCACATACACCCACACACACACACCTACACACACACACCGACACACACACACACCTACACACACACACCGACACACCTACACACACAAACACACACACACACAAACACACACACACACACACACACACACACACACACACACACACATATACACACACACACACACACACACACACACACACACACACACACACACACACACACAGACACACACACACACACACACACACACACACACACACACACACACACACACACACACACACACACACACAGTTTATACATAAATTCATCTCACACTGACAGACAAGACACTATGCAGTCTAACACACATTCATATTCACACTATGTGACATGCGTCATCCTCAATCTACGTCAAAGGGCCTTTTTTTCTTGTGGTGTCAGATAGCTTCACTTCAATGCATTCAAAGCACGTATGAGTTGCATCCGGTGGCATAGATACTGTATAAACATAAATTCCACAGTTTTCTATGATCTTCCGCCATAGGCAAACAACAGTTTTCCGAGTCGTTGATAGCCAGGTCGCATCACGACTTCACTTGTTTGATGTCATGCAACCATTGCTTATTGATTAGAGCGCTGGCCTTTAGATAAAATGGTTGCAGGTTCAAATCCCGCCCTTACCAGCACCTCCATCCATGGCTGAAGTGCCCTTGAGTAAGGCACCTAACCCCACATTGCTCCAGGGCCTGTAACGGATACTCTGTCTGTACCTAAATTACCTTTAAGTCGCTTTGAATAATAATAACAAAAGAGTCATCTAAGTGTAATGCAATGCAATTGTGGTTTTGGTTAATAATGTCCAGAGGTGTCAATATCGGGTTAAGAAAGCAAGAATCCCTGCCACAAATTAGATCCAATTAGATGCAAATCAGTTGATCATAATGAACATGAACATGCATGAACATTCAAGACAGAAGGAAACTGGCAGGGTTTTTCATTTGCTTTTTTGACACCTCTGATCATGTCCCTCATTCATCTCCACAGCTGTGGCCTAGTAGTTAAGGAGATGGGCTTTAGATCAGAGGGTTGCCGGTTCAAATCCTACCCTTCCACTCCATGGCTGAGGTACCCTTGAGCAAGGTACCTAATCCAACACTGCTCCAGGGACAGTAACCAACACCCTGTATTTAAAATAACTTTACGTCACTTTGGATAAAAGCTTCAGCTAAGTGCAGTGTAATTTAATGTAAATTGACTGCATTAAAAATAATGTCTTTCCACTCAAGCACTCAAAGCGTTTTGCAAAGCATGCCTCACATTCACCCATTCACACTCTCATTCACACACCAGTGCTAGTGGCTGCCATGTAGGGTACCGTGCCACCCGGCCACCAGGAGCAACTTGGGGTTAAGTATCTTGCACAAGGATACATCGATGGGGTCAGGCAAAGCCGGGCTCGAACGTGTAACCTCCTGGTTGCCGAAAGGCTCCTTTACCACCTGAGCCATCGTTGTCAATATAAAGTCATGCAGTGGGTCTTGAGCTATTTTTCTTGAAGCACCCCCTAACCTGTGCCCAAGACAAGCCGCGCACCCCCAACCCAAACTTCTACATGTATTTACGGACTTTGAAATGATTTAAGTGATGAATTACATTCATTCTTTCTTTAGAAATTAATTAATATTTTAATGACTTTACATGGGGACCAAAACGTGTTTTAATTTTGTCATCATTTGGCTTAATTATAATGTTTGGAAGCAGAATTTTGGTTACAACCTCAACACAAACAAAATACCGTGCACCCCGTGAAATCTCTGGCGCACACCCAGGGGGTGCCCGCACCCCAGGTTAAGAACCACTGATGTAATGTAATGCAATGCAATCTCCACCATCTTACCTCTAGCCTGAGGTGGCAACCCCCTCCCCTCCGCTCCCCCCGCCCCCTCCGGCTCCGGGTTCAGCCTCTCCGTCTGGGTGCTGCAGGAGGTCACCGGGGAGGTCCGCAACGACGGAGGACCCCCAGACCCTCCAGGTCCGAGACTCGCCCCCACCCCCATCCCAGTCCCCGTCCCTTGCCCAGTCCGAGGACCGAGCTCCAGCCTCTCCGGGCTGGGATGGGGGGCGGCGGGCACCGGGAACGAGGGAGACATGGAGACCGAGGAGCGGACGGAGAGGGCCGGGCTACCCTGCTGTGACGACGACGAGGACAACCTCACGCGGGGCAGGACGGGCGACTGGTTGTGTGGAGAGAGAGAGATCCCCTGTTGCTGTTGAAACTGCTGGAGCTGCTGAAGTTGTTGCAGTTGCTGGAGCTGCTGCTGCTGATGGTGGTAGTGCTGCTGCTGCTGCTGCTGTTGCTGCTGCTGCTGGAGTTGTTGCTGATGTTGCCTGGCTGAGGCCCCCAGGCAGAAGTGGACGCTGGCCGGCTCCCGGCTGAGAACCGGCGACACGGAGACGGAGGCGGATGCGGAGATGGTAGAGGAGGAGAGCAGCGGGGAGGCGGAAGCGTTGCGAGGCACCGAGGGAGGCGTGTGCGGGGCGTGCGGGGGCCGATGGGCCGGGCAGAGGTAGGGCTGCTGCTGCTGCTGCTGCTGCTGCTGCTGCTGCTGCTGCTGCTGCTGCTGCAAGGCCTGATGGGAGTGGAGAGAACAAGTAGTGGCGGCGGCAGAGAGTTGCGAATGCGGGTGCGCGTGCGGATGTTGTGGGTGCATGTGTTGATGCTGTGCAAGTTGTTGTTGTTGTTGTGCGTGGGCGTGTGAGAGGAAGGCTTGTGTGTGTGTGAGAGCGTGAGTGTGAGCTTGAGCGTGGTGGTGGTGGTGCGTGAGAGCGTTGGCGTTGACGTTGACGTTGGTGGTGGAGGAAGCGTGGAGGCTGTGAGCGCTGTGGCTGCCGCGGTCGCGCTGCATCCGGCCGTGGGGGCCGGCGGAGGAGAAGAGCTGGGAGAGTTTGGAGGAGGAGGCTGGACGCTTGGTGGAGCGCCCCCCCTTGGGACTGCCGTGCTGCTTGGGAGGAGGAGGCGACGGCTTGAAGGAGGGGGGTGATTCGGAGGAGGAGTGGACTTCATCCTTAGATGGAGGGGGAGGGACCAGACACACAAGACAAGAGAGAGAGAGAGAGAGAGAGAGACATGAATACACACATTCACACATGCACAATCACAATCACACAGACACACACACAGTGGACTTCATCCTTAGATGGAGGTGGGGGGGACCAGACACACAAGACGAGAGAGAGAGAGAGAGAGAGAGAGAGAGAGAGAGAGAGAGAGAGAGAGAGAGAGAGAGAGAGAGAGAGAGAGAGAGAGAGAGAGAGAGAGAGAGAGAGACATGAATACACACATTCACACATGCACAATCACAATCACACAGACACACACACACAGTGGACTTCATCCTTAGAGGGGACGAGAGTAAAGTAGAACAGAGTAGAGTACCTTTATTAATACCGAGGGAAACTACAGTGTCTGACAGCTTACATAAATACACAAATAAAAAATGCATTGACAATAGCGGTGTCAACAATGATCGATTCGGCGATGCAATCCAATGCGGGGCATGGACGATCCATAATCGATCCGGCAATTTCCAGAATCGATCCAGCAATTTTTTTTTAAGTTTCAATAACTTCCATGTATATTTCGGGAGCAAATGAATGTTAAATTAAATAAAAGCACTTCAAAACATTGCAAGACTGATACAGACTGATACAGACTGATACAGAAAACAGCCAATAAATTGTTGCTCAGTATCTGACTACTTGTATTGCCTCATCATGACTGATTACATATTTGCTTTGCTTTCAGTAGAAATGTAATGCATTGCAAGGCATTGTAGAATTGAATCGGATCGCATCGCATAGAATCGAATCGAATCGAATCGCTACCTCCCGAATCGTGATCGAATCGGATCGTGAGGGCAGTGTCAATCCACACCACTAATAGACAAGAACCTAATTAGAGATGCACCGGATCCAGATTTTTAGGATCCTGCCGGATACCGGATGCACTGCTTAAGATCCTGCCAGAACCGGATACCGGATCCTACGAAAGGATTGAAACACAAAGCCAACTCGCACACTTGGGCCCTTTTTTTTACGTTAGCGCAAAATATTTTTCAGACTCATTGGCTTACTGAAACACTGCCATCAATGGCCGCTTCCAAAGGGCTTTCACTCCATGCAGGGATTCGGGGTTGTGAAAGACTGACTGAAAAGTGGCTACGTAAAAGTAGAGATCCTGATTTTAAGGTAACTGCCGGATACCAGATCTACTGCTTAAGATCCTGCCGGATCCGGATAGTCTGAAAAACCCCATTATCCTGCCGAATCCGGAACCGGATCTTGGATCATGTACATCTCTAAACCTAATACAGGTTATTGAAGGAGGGATGCAACTTGGAGGAGGAGTGGACGAGAGACAGAGAGAGAGAGAGAGAGAGAGAGAGAGAGAGAGAGAGAGAGAGAGAGAGAGAGAGAGAGAGAGAGAGAGAGAGAGAGAGAGACATGCAGATACACTCAGATACACACACATACACAACACACGTACGCAAGCACAATCACACAGACACACATTTGTGCACGCAAGCAAGCATAACAGCACACAAAGAAACACACACACACACAAGCATACACGCATACACACACACACGCACGAACACAAACACAGCAATTGAAAGAAAATGAATAATGTACAAAGTATGTACGTACAAAGAAACAGTTTGACATTATGACTTATAACCAAACACAGACTTGATCCCACCACAGTAATCACTTACAAAACACTGACCAAATATTCTGTGGAGGGCCAATTAATTTAACACAATTATTGAGAGGTCGAATCAGGCTTTGGGCAAAATAGCTTGACATTTATACAGAGATGGCCAGAGAAACTGAGACAGCATTTGCAAAATGTCAGATTCTCACATTAGGTTAACTCCTTCGGGGTAGGCCCTTTTCTTAATAGAACGCCGTGCCACGCTCATTATATTCCTCATTTACTGGCTAATATGTTTTTGAGGTTTTTACTTGCAGCAAAGGACCTTGACGGCTACGTGTGAACCACATTCATAATCACTGACATTATGGATGTACCCACATGCACGTCTCGTCTGGATATTGACTGGTAGCGCATTTGTAATTCAAATGTTGTGCGATGTTTTCAAACTTCTGTTTAATTTACTGGCAAAGTAACCTGTCAATAACTCTCTCTTATTTAATTCATTTTCTAATCCTCCAGTGGAATTTGCACTGATCTTCAAAATGTCAATGAGATGAGGGATATCTTGTTAACAACATTAGTATAAAGCATCAGCATAGTGATTCATTTTAGTGGAATCCTAACGACTGTCAATGTTTAGTGCACATGCTAGAGCAATATGCCCTCTAACCCTAAGATGAATTAGCGTCATATAATTGCTCAGACAATTGTAAACAATTGAGATGGTTTGAAGTGGAAGATCATTCAGGCAACAACCTCTAAGCAATGTGTCCTCGACTTGCTTCAGTTAATATTAGTAATTGTAATTGTTTGGGTCATGGTTATAATTAGTGTGGGGGAGTGGGGTTTACGCAGTGCCATGTTTCCTGAAACCATTTCAATTAATTTAGATAATTACAATAACAACCGTATTTTATAATATTTATCCTTTGGTTTGAGAGAAGTGGTTAACAGCGCAATATATGTCTGCTTAACTTGTTTCAATTAATTTTGGTAATTGTATTAACCAGTTAAAACACTGCGTTATAATTTCGCCGTTACCAGATTGGCAATGACCAAGTCGTAGTGCATTACTTAAGGCCATGATGTGTTATGTCATAGTAGAGCAGCACGATGGTAATGAACCTTTCAATGACAATTACAGCGTACAGAGTGCATTATGGGACTACCCTGGTTCATTTTAATGATTACTATAATTTTATTTGGGAGTGGAGCTTCCCACCACAATCCTCTACTTGTTTCAATCAATGTCAGTATAAATTTAAGAGTTTGGTTGTTTGGCTAAAGGATTAACATGAATATTATTTGGATGAGGAGAAGGGCTTACCAGTGCAATGTCAGGTAAGCTATTGAACATCTCATGGTCCCCTCGAGAAAGACCACCGTCCACCTTGGTTTCGCTCTAGGAGTAAACACACACAGGCCGAGAGATGGTAGCATTGTTATTCAAGATGAGTACCCAAATCAATTCGACATAATGACTACCTAATGAAGCCACCAGAAATCGTCGATTCGTTTCATACTGTAAGCATAAACAGATCCACAAAGTCACAGAGACACAGACACAGACACAAAACTACAGACACACTCCCACTCTCTCTCTCTCTCTCTCTCTCACACACACACACACACACACACACACACACACACACACACACACACACACACACACACACACACACACACACACACACACACACGCACGCACGCACGCACGCACGCACACACGCATGCACGCACGCACAATCCCAAACAAACACAAAAAAGCAAACACAATATTAAACCATAATATTAACTTGATTGAGTAAAAATAAAATACAAATAAACACAAATCCCTAATAGACTCATTCCCTTGACCCGATGGATGTCATTAGCTCGCGGTAAGCCACAGCTAAAAGTCTTTCAATTAGCAAGAGTAATTACTTGTTCACAGCTGGGTGTGATTGTGACATGCGTGCCGAGAGAGAGAGAGATGGATAGAGAGAGAAAGAGAGACAGAGAGAGAGACACCAAGAGACAGACAGACAGACAGACAGACAGACAAACAGAGTGAGAGAGACAGGCAGACAGGGCAGACAGACAGAAAGAGAGAGAGAGAGAGAGAGAGAGAGAGAGAGAGAGACAGATACAGACAGACAGACAGAGAAAGAGAGAGACAGGCAGGCACATAGAGACAGAGAGAGAGAGAGAGAGAGAGAGAGAGAGAGAGAGAGAGAGAGAGAGAGAGAGAGAGAGACAGATACAGACAGACAGACAGAGAAAGAGAGAGACAGGCAGGCACATAGAGACAGAGAGAGAGAGAGAGAGAGAGAGAGAGAGAGAGAGAGAGAGAGAGAGAGAGAGAGATGGAGATGAGCGCTCCGTCAGCTCTGGCATGGCGTCGGCAATTAAACGCCTCGCTGGACGTGCCGCTCTTAGCCGCTCCCTGCTCTGCAATCAGCTGCTCGCCAACCAGTCCCCTCAGGAGACTACCGCGCATTAGCAATAAACACGCTCCGCTCACTCCCTCAACCAGGAGTAGCGACAGGGTGGGGACAAAGGGGACAGTTGTCCTGGGGCCCAGGGAGAGAGGAGGGCCCAGAATTGGGTCCTCATTACATTGTATGTACGCAGGTATTGGGCTGGGGGCCGCTTTCAGATGACTTTGTCGTGGGCCCGGCCAAAGCAATCAGACTCAGCAGGTCTGCCCTAAACCCACCAGGGAGAAATGTGGGCGACACGACAAGAATCAGGAACGTACTGAACAGCCCATTCCCCAAATTTGTCTATTTAACATCTAATGGTAACTGCACTGTGTCATTCTCATCATATTACTGGGTGCTATTACAACTTTTTTAAAATAAAAGTGAGTGACATGACAAAATCAAGAATGCATTGAACACCCCACTCCCCAAATTTGTCTACGTATTTAACATCTAACGGTAACCGCATTGTCTCATTCTTTTCCTATTATCGTTGGGGCGCTATTATAATTTGTTTAACGAAAGTGGCCAAACCACGACAAGAATCAGGAACGCACTGAACACCCCATTCCCAAAATTTGTCTCTTTGACATCTACCGGTAACTGCATAGTCTCATTCTGTTCATATTAACGGATATTGGGGTGCTATTATAATTTTTTCAAAATATATGTGGGCATCATTGAACACCCCATTCCACAATTTGTCTCTTCATAACATCTACCAGGCACTGCATAGTCTCATTCTCTTCATCTTTGGCTTTTGGGTGCTATTTTCATTTCCTTGTTTTTGTCCTCCCGTCCCTTCTGTCTCTAACATCGATGCATCGTCTTGTTCTCCCCATTACTGATGATCTACTTTTTTTGGGGACGTTTTTACAATTTGCTTTTGATGTCCTTCTCTTCCCATATGTCTGGATCTATTACCTACCTCCCTCCTCTCTCTCTCTCTCTCTCTCTCTCTCTCTCTCTCTCTCTCTCTCTCTCTCTCTCTGTCCAGCAGTCCATCATGTTTTCCCCGTAACCACAGATGGATGTCTGGAAACAAAGCGGGTGTTGTGTCGTGTGCCCATATTAGCTGATAATAGTGTAGGTGCCTTCATAACACAGAGGGATGACATGAGAGCCGCCGCTGCAGAGGCTCGCGATGGAGAGGGTGTTGTGGTTTTTTTTGTTGCTACGTGGCTCTGGGGAGCGGTGAGAGAGAGAACAGAATGCAATGCAAGCAGGGCCGTGACCAGACATTTTCAAATACAGAGGTCAAATACTGCGTGCTGTACTGCAAGCTGTACATTTAGAACGCTTCAAACACTTCAGTGAAACTCTTACACTTGTTTTCATTAATCACTGCCTTGAGGATAAATGGGGGTGGCGTATATACGTAGACTGAATTTATCATTGTTGATCATACATCGGTTTTCATCAATAGCTACATTTTACATTACTGAAATAAATGCAGAGGACATGACCTCGGTGTCCTCAATGGAAGCTACGGCCATGGATGCAAGGCCAAGGCAATCCTTTACAGCAACAGCTGCCCTAGATGAGGCAGATGGTACATCTCAACAAAGGCAGAAAAAAGAACAGTTTAAAAGAGAGGGATGGGAGAGAGGGGTTTAAAAGAGAGGGATGGGAGAGAGAGAGAGAGAGAGAGAGAGAGAGAGAGAGAGAGAGAGAGAGAGAGAGAGAGAGAGAGAGAGAGAGAGAGAGAGAGAGAGAGAGAGAGGGAAACAGAGAGAAACAGAGAGGGGGGCAGGTGGAAAGGGAGAAAAGAGAGCGAGGTAAAGGGGTGAAATTTATTAGAGAGAGAGAGAGAGACAGACAGACAGACAGACAGACAGACAGACAGAATAGTTTAAAAGAGAGGGATGGGAGAGAGAGAGAGAAACAGAGAGGGGGCAGGTGGAAAGGGCGAAAAGAGAGAAAAGAGAGGTAAAGGGATGGAATTTATTAGAATGAGATAGAGAGAGACAAAGGAGGGGGTAGATAGAAGGATGGAAATTTATGGGAATGGGAGTGGAGAGAGAGTGACAGCGCATGCGAGAGAGAGAGAGGGAGAGAGAGAGAGAGAGAGAGATGAATAAACCAAAGAGATTCAGCAACAGTGCATAAGAGAGAGAGAGAGAGAGAGAGAGAGAGAGAGAGAGAGAGAGAGAGAGAGAGAGAGAGAGAGAGAGAGAGAGAGAGAAAGAGAGAGAGAGAGAGAGAGGGAGGGAGAGAGAGAGATGAATAAACCAAAGAGATTCAGCAACAGTGCATAAGAGAGAGAGAGAGAGAGAGAGAGAGAGAGAGAGAGAGAAAGAGAGAGAGAGAGAGAGAAAGAGAGAGATAGAGAGAAAGAGAGAGAGAGAGAGAGAGAGAGAGAGAGAGAGAGAGAGAGAGAAAGGAGAGAGAGAGAAAGGAGAGAGAATAGATGAATAAACCAAAGAGATTCAATGACATGCCCATGATAAAGGAGTAGGAAGAGGACACGGGTCGTGCCAAAAAACTGAGTAAACAGCACGTTGGGGGGTAGGCACAGCGAAATGGACTTGGACAGAGGAAGCCCTGTAGTCAAATAAAGACATGGGCGGCTAAACAAACATGCATGTACTACTCGCAGGCATCCGCTGCATTCACAAACACATACTCTTTCATGGTACATTACTACACACACACACACACACAAACGCACACACGCACGCACGCACGCACGCAAGCATGCGCGAATGGAAAGGCTTGTAAAAATGCAGTCTCTCTTTCTAGTGACCTCTCTTTCTCCTTTTCCTTCTCTCTTTTTCCTTCTCTCTCTCTCATCCACACATGCACATACACACACATGGCACACACACACAGACACACACACATGCACATACACACACATGGCACACACACACAGACACACACACATACAAAACTCTTCGACCTCTCCATAATGACTGTACTGGGGTGACCAAGGTCAGAGAAAGTTTACAATACACTGCGGTTGCAGTTGTAAAAGCCTCAATACAGCGATGCAGTGCACTACGTAGCCTACATGCACGACCAGTTATGAAATCACATTGAATTCATCACACTCAGTTTTGCACACTCCCATACAGTATATTTAGCTAACTACACCAACAACCAACAGGATGCAGGTCAGGATCTTCATTCTAGTCCGTGGAGCAGGGCTTAAGAAGTCTGATTATCATCAAATTTCAAATTTCCTCGAGAACAATTAACATTTCCCAAGGGGCATGGTTGACCCGCCTCCCTTGGTTTGCTAACGGTTGTTTGCTTCCCGACAAAGTGGGAGGAGTTCCCGATTTTTTTGGAGCCCAGAAACGATATTTCTGGCCTGACTAGAAGCAACCCTGAAGGCGTTGCGTCACTAAGAGGTCGTAGCCTGGCTAGTGGCTAAGTGTCTTGCATTTGGTATCAGATTTGAACCTGCAACTTTTTTTTACTTCAACCTTCAGTTTTATTGCTAAAAAGTAAGTAAATAGGCGCAAATATGTACTGTAGATAACAAATAACAAGACTAGACAGACCATACAGTGCAATGAAGGGGGTGTTGCCCGGGCAACCAGTCATTGTAGGATCACCACTGTGTGTAGGGGCAGGGCTGGCGTCTCGGGTTCAGAGCATCAAGCACAGAAAGCGCAGTAAAGGCAAAAAATAATTCATTTCAATTCATTTTAAGTCATCTTCGCTTGTTATGTATATAGTGGTTCTGTCTTCGTCTCTAGCGAAAAGAAAGACGCTGCTAAGAATTGTTTGAATCTAGTACGTGAATCACGTCAGCCATCGACTTCCTGTACTCTGGTTATTACAACTCTGAACTCCTTGTCTGCTCTGGTCTGCCACCCCCTCCACATATTTGCTCCATCCAATCCAATTCAATGAACCAGCTGAGTCCAATTATAGCAGCCTTTCAGCCAGGTTGATGAGCTAATAAGTGAAATCCCCTGTGTTAGCAGCACAGGCAAAATGAATATCTGGCATGAATGAATGTCCTCTTTCGTGACTATCTACTAACTAGAGTCTAGACACTAATGTCTGAGCTGCCCTAGCACCAGGCCAGACTCTTGACATGTTGTGTGTGTATGTGTGTGTGTGTACTTTTAAAAAATGAAAAAAGAAAAAAAATACATAACCCTTTTTTGCATCTGCACTTGCTGTTCTGTATATATATATACGTCTACCAAATGCAATGTAATGTTATGTAATGTAATGGCAGAACTTTCAATTTCTTAATCCAGATTGTCCACCCCTGGGCTGAGGATTGTAGGCCTACCTTTACATTATGTAGCAGCATAGAGGTAGACCATAAGACTAGAGGTGACACTGTAATTCACAACAGCACCGGGAAAAGGCAAGTGCAGCCTCCATCTCGTGTATGTGTGCTCTTCAGTCAATGCACATCAATGGAGAACATGCGCACCTCTGTTAAAAACAGCTTCAAACTGAGTGAATATAGTGAGTCCCCTCTCCATTCATTTACACCACACAGCTCACTACTTCATATCAGGGCTGCCAGGATTGGTGTGACAATTGGGGGCGTGACATATGTCATGTATGTCTTGGTGAATGTCAGTCCTGTGTATGTCCACGTCTTTGTATACGACAAAAGAGACACACAATTTCAATTTCTTGTACCACCGGTGCATATGAAGAAACTGACAAAGTTCACTTGACGTGACTTGACTAAAGTCTTATGTTCTACCTCTATGTGTAGCTGCCTGTAAGTGTGTGAAGGGGGGATGGACTGAACCTTGAATTAACAACTTGTGACTGTGTAGGGTAGTGTTTCTCGACGGGGGCGCTACAGCCACCAAGGGGGCATTGAGGAGCCCAAGGGGGATGTTGAGAAGAATGAAGCTGAGTGGGGGTGGGGCTTAATTCCCAGTGGGGTGCTTTAGGTCCGTCCGAAACAGGGAAGGTAGCTGTCCTTCCATTGAGCTAACTGGACATCGAGTCATGAAGTGTAGATCGAAACGAAAAATTCCTTTATTTCCTCCATTGGCAGTTGACTGCATTTGTGGGCGTAACAGGGATATTTGAGGGCAGCATCAGATGCTGAATTCGCTGCCTTGGTACCCAACATGCTGTGCGCCACCTCCCTCTCAACCGGAAACCTGAAAAAAACAAACATGGCTACTACCTTATCATACTCTTTATTCTGACACGTATGTATGTAGATATTGAAAATCAAATGGATAAATCAACATTGTAGTATCTAAATATGCTGTCACTAGATCTATTTATAGCCTATTTCACGATTCAGCGACTGACGATAATTCACCGTTCAAATAGCATGCATAAGCTAAGCGCTAACGTATTGAACGTAACTCCCGCCATAGAATCGCCGTAACATCAAATGCGCAAGGCAGCGCACTCGGTAGTGCCGTTCGTAACGGCTGCCTCATCAGCTAACTTCACCTATCTGATCAGTGACCCGTTTATGTAGGAGGAGAGTCATCGAGTCACTGCCTTCCGTTTCGAATTGAGCCTAAAGCTGGGCTTACACTGTGCGACTTTTGCCCCGATTTTGCCCCGATTTGGCACTCGCACGACTTTTTGAGAGTCGGGACGATTTCTTGCTCAATCGCAGGTCAATCGTGAGTCTCGCATCGTGCAGTGTACATGGGGTAACGACAAGCGATTTCGCCTCACGATCTTGCAATCGCAGGGTCGCAAGAAAATCAAAACGGTTTGAAATTCTGGTCGTGGCTCGTGCGTAAATCGCACAGTTAAAACAGTGCTATGACCCGATTTGACACTTCCCATGCACAAATTAATAGGGCAGTGCAATGCGCTGTTGAGCGCGACTTCATCTCCACCTCAGGTGCGCATGTTCCCTCCTCTGCAGACCGGGGAAACATGCCTGTCGCGTCGTACGGTGGAAGCATTTCACTCGCATCCGACTGTCGGCTCGTGTAGTGTGAGGACGTGAGTCGTGAGTTGTGAACTTTTAAACAGTGAAATTCCATCGTGCAGTGTGAGCAGAAGCTTAAGACCCACGAGTGAAAATATCGCACAGTGTATGCCCAGCTTTAGTCTATTTCACTTTTCAATACTAAGGGGGGGCGTTGGCAGGCGTGATGAGGTCACCCTTTCTCGATGAGCTAATTCAGCCAAGTAGAGTTGATGAGCTGTACTGGCAGATTGTTACTTTTTTAATTCCCCCACTAATACACACCATGTAATGAGGACCCAAATCTAGCCCACCTGGGCCCAGGACAACTGACCCATCCCATCATTTATCCCCACTTGTCAGCTGTCCTGGGGGGAATGTTAGTGTGGCCACCTGTTCCCTGTTCCCCCTGATTGTCCTGGTTTGTAATGGTCTGTCCTGTGGGGAGCTGCAAGTGTGTGGTGGATGGATGATTGCACCTTCACACAACAACCTGTGATTGTATCTGAGCTGGGGACTGTATCTTATAAACCTAGTACATAATAAACCTGCAAGGGTGGGCGTGGGAATGGTAGCCAGGCCGTGCCCTCCTAGTGACGCAACAGCTTCAGCGTTGCTACTAGTCAGGTCAGGAGTCAATGCAAGTACTTTCTGAGTTCCCGCAAATACGGGAACTCCTCACACTTTGTTGGGAAGCAAACAATCATTAGCAAACCAAGGGAGGCCATTTGGGAAATGCTGTTTGGGAAATGATAATTGTTATGCTCTTGGTCAGACCAAGTCTTGAAGAGATAATCAGGCTATGGGAATGGTACCTTGACAGACTGTGATTGTGGCCCCACTGCGGCATAAAGGTTAGGGCACTGCACTGTCACACCGTGACCCGGCCTCCATTCCCAACCCGAGGTCATTTCGCGATAATGCCCCATCGCTCTCTCCCTCGCTTCCTGTACCACTCTTCACTTTCTTTTCTAAAATAATTAAGTTGAAAAAAAAAAAAAAAAAAAAACAACCTGTGACTGTATGGAGCTGGGGACTGTATCTTGAAGTACGACATGTGTCAATTCAGCGCAACTTTTGTTTCCCAACTTATGAACGTGCCCTGGCGCATTGATACACTACAGTTATGCGGTCAGAAAAGTGACCTAATAGTGGGACTACTTCATAGGTGTGCATCTATACACAGTTAATCAACACCTAATTTAGCGCGTCACAATGGTAAATTCCAAACTGCCGTGGTATAAAGGGTGGTTTATGCCTCGAGATCAGCGTCACTGCATCATGATGCAGTGAGCCGCGCAGTTAACGGAGTGAAGCCCCCCCCCCCATCACGCAGGTACTCTGGGGCACCTCCCCGAAATTGTGTCTCGACGCAGGGAGCGACGGCGTGAAAGGGCGAAAATAGGTCTCTGATTGGTCCTCTCGACCAGCCTGCTCTGTCCTCGAGTCGAGAACAAGCGCTACTTCCTTGTTCTAACCTTCGTCGGTCTACGGACTGTGAGCTCTTCATTAAATAAGTTGCCCGTGCTTTGTTGTTTGATTTATTTACACGAACCAAAGACAACACATGCGCTTGCAAGTTACGACGCTGAAGTTATTTGGACAGTTGAACAGTGGTTCCGAGGTCGAGGAAACATTCCGCTTCGTCCTCGACAAATGAGCCACTTCTTTGTTCCAAACTACCACTGTGGCTGCCAGTGCGATCAAACATGCACGTGATATAAAGATTTAATGTTTCATTTTCATTCTCATCGAGTCTGTGATGCTAAAAAACAACCGACACGTCTAGTTTACTCTTTGTATTGAAGGCAGTTTCAGCGTGGAATGACATCGCGCAGACCGTGCTTCAAAACAGGGCATAAACCAAAATTAACTGCATCATGGCTGCGACAAGCTCACTCTGTGGCACAAGTAGGAAGCATAACCCGCCCTTAAGAGAACTGCAAGAGGGGAATGGCCCAGTTCTAGGCTACATCGCCTACAGTAGGTTGCCGATTTCAGGACATAGTCAAGTAGGGCCCAAGTTATTTGACAACTGTTCAGTTCCTCCCTCCCGCCCCGACCCCTAAACATTTTACCTAGCTGCTCCCGAAAAATTGCCCCTTTCGTGGCATGCAGCATCTTAAGTTTGACAATCCTTCATCACATTAATTGAATAGCCAATATGCACGCAGTGATCCCCGACCGTTTCCACGTCTCCCCAAGTTTCACCCTTGCCACAGCGGAACCATAGCCTATCGACGAGAAGGCTGGCTGTTTAAAAATGAATCTGTTTCGGACAAGGATGGGGCCGCGCGTCTTGGTCGTGACAGTTGTCTTGGATAATGGAGGAGGTATAGAATGTGTTAGTAATCTATGGGAGGAGGGCATTGAGGTCGATTTGGATAAGGTGGTTGACAAACGAATTACTGTTGGCTGCGGTTGCGCACACACAGTCGCCTCTTTCTTTTTCTTTAATTGCACATAATGCTTGAGCTCAGCCCTAGTGGGGTGCGAATGTTGTGAACAATAACAGACAATTAGGCTAGACGTTTGTAACATCAAGCATAGCGTATGGGTAGAGGACCTCGACATAACCCCGTCACAAACTTGTGCTCCGTCCCTGCGCATCGCAATGCATCGTTGAATCGGATCGGATCGGATCGAATCGAATCGTTACCCTCCGCATCGTAATTGGATTGAATCGTAAGATCATTGACGATCCACACCACTAGGAATCGGTGCCATTGCTTACAATCAAAAAGGTTGATAGAGTTCAACATGTCCAGGTTTTTAGATGCGTCTCATGCATCTCTATAAGAGGCTTTGTCCGTCTGTTGGTCCGTCCGTTGGTCCGTCCGTCCCTCCCTCCGTGATGCATTTCTGAATTGTGATTCCCTCTTGTGTCCATAAGGCAGCAGAGTTGAGTAAAAAAGGTTGAGAACCACTGGCATAGACGGACGCATCTGTTGTCCGCCTGTCGGACTTGTTTTGTTAGACAGAGCTGGCAACACTAGGGAATGCACCATTGTGATGTGGTACTGTGGCAAGTTACAAGCATGTGGTGGATGGATTGCCCCTTCACACAACAACCTGTGATTGTGGCCCCACCACAGCACAAAGGTTCGGGCAGTGGTTCCCAACCTTTTTCTTAAGGGACCCATGTTTTTACTATTGTAAGCTTTGGTGACCCAACCACGCGAGCGCCCGCACGAGACGGAGTCAAAAGATGCCCTCTGTTTCCTGCGAAAACTAATTTTAGTTATTTTATTCCTCAATTCGTCTTTGGTCAAATATAGAATAAATGTTTAATGTAGCACTTACAATTTGTTGCTTCTATGCATTTATTAGTTAAATGCTTTGTCTTTTATTCAACATGGGCTATATATATTTAAAATGAAACCCCTTAAAATCAAGAGGGCTCCGCGACCCCCTGTGGATCTTTGGCGACCCATAAGGTGGGTCCCGACCCATAGGTTGGGAATCAAAAGGTTCGGGCACTGCACTGTTACGCCGGGGACCCAGGTTCCATTCCTAACCCGAGGCCATTTCCCAGTCCTCCCTCATCTCTCTCCCACTCGCTTCCTAGCCCATTCTTCACTTTCTTTTCTAAAATAATAAAGTTGAAAAAAATAAAAAATAAAAAAAACAACCTGTGACTGTATGGAGCTGGGTACTGTATCTTGAAGTACATTATGAAACTGCAAGAGTGGGCGTGGGAATGGGTGCCATTGCTTACAAGCAAAAAGGTCGATTGAGTTCAACATGTCCAGGTGATTTCTTTTTTTGTCAGACAGAGTTGGCAACACTGGGGAATGCACTGTGGCAAGCTGCAAGCGTGTGGTGGATGGATTGCTCCTTCACACAACAACCTGTGATTGTGGCCCCACCGCAGGCGGCACAAAGGTTCGGACACTGCTGTGTTACGGTAGGGACACATAGAAGGCGAAGTGAGCGAAGCGAAGAGAGGCGAAATCCAACCGTCATCAGGTCGTCGCGGCGAATCAAATGGAATGGAACAGTTACAGTATGTTGTTGATTTGATTGGGCCGCGGCAGGCGAATTCGCTCCTCATTTGCATAACATTAAACTTTCTTAAATAATTTCGCTTCGCTTCGCTCCTGTTCGCTTGCTTTCGCTTGCCTTCGCCTGCCTTCGCATCTCTCATAGGAATGAATGGTAAAGTTTGCAGATTCCCGTGTATGTGTCCCTACAGTTAGGCCGGGACCCGGGTTCCATTGCCAACCCGAGGTCATTGCCCAATCCTCCCTCATCCTCTTCTCCTCGCTTACTGTCCCACGCTCCACTTTCCTGTCTAAAATAATAAAGTTGAAAAAAATATATTATATATATATATATATATATATATATATATATAAAACAACCTGTGACTGTATGGACCTGAGGACTGTGCCTTGAATTATAGTATAAACCTGCAAGGGTGGGCGTGGGAATGGTACCTTGACAGAGTGTGAGTGTGTAGCTGGGGGAGGAATGTGCCTTGACATAATAGCCTGACAGTAGCCTGGCAGTGTGAAGTACTAGGACTGGGACTACTGTACAATGGCAGAGCAGCCCACAAGAGAGTGGGATGCTAGGAATTGTGGCCGCTTTCAACAGTGTGTGTGTGTGTGTGTGTAAGTGTGTGTGTGTGTGTGTGTGTGTGTGTGTGTGTGTGTGTGTGAACAGCAGTGACATTCTGTAATAGCCTGATAGTGTGAAGTGCTGGGACTACTGAGCATAGCAGCCTGCGAGAGTGGGATACTAAAAATTGTGGCAGCTTTCGTGTGTGTGTGTGTGTGTGTGTGTGTGTGTGTGTGTGTGTGTGTGTGTGTGTGTGTGTGTGTGTGTGTGTGTGTGTGTGTGTGTGTGTGTGTGTGACATACTGTAATAGCCTGATAGTGTGAAGTGCTTGGACTGGGTCTGCAATGGCATAGCAGCCTACACGTGTGATGGTAGGAAATGTAGCAGCTTTCGTGTGTGTGTGTGTGTGTGTGTGTGTGTGTGTGTTGTGTGTGTGTGTGGTGTGTGTGTGTGTGTGTGTGTGTGTGTGTGTGTGTGTGTGTGTGTGTGTGTGTGTGTGTGAGAGAGAGAGTGTGTGTGTTTGTGTGTGTGTGTGTGATGGTAGGAAATGTAGCTGCTCTCGTGTGTGTGTGTGTGTGTGTGTGTGTGTGTGTGTGTGTGTGTGTGTGTGTGTGTGTGTGTGTGTGTGTGTGTGTGTGTGTGTGTGTGTGTGAGAGAGAGCATGACATACTGTAATAGCCTGATAGTGTGAAGAGCTTGGACTGGGTCTGCAATGGCATAGCAGCCTACACGTGTGATGGTAGGAAATGTAGCAGCTTTCGTGTGTGTGTGTGTGTGTGTGTGTGTGTGTGTGTGTGTGTGTGTGTGTGTGTGTGTGTGTGTGTGAGAGAGAGTGTGTGTGTTTGTGTGTGTGTGTGTGCCCGCACACGTGTGTGTGTGTGTGTGTGTGTGTGTGTGTGTGTGTGTGTGTGTGTGTGTGTGTGTGTGTGTGTGAGAGAGTGTGTGTGTTTGTGTGTGTGCGTGTGATGGTAGGAAATGTAGCAGCTCTCGTGTGTGTGTGTGTGTGTGTGTGTGTGTGTGTGTGTGTGTGTGTGTGTGTGTGTGTGTGTGTGTGTGTGTGTGTGTGTGTGCGCGCGTGAGTGAGTTTAATACTGTGAAGTGCTGGGACTAGGACCACTATGGCAGCCTGCTGGGAATAGTAGCTAAAATGTAAAAGCCTGTGAGTGTGTGCCACCTTGACATAGCACACACGTGCGCACACACACACACCAAACACTTGTGTATTACGTATACTTTGACGTAGCAGCCGGCAACACACGCACGCATGCACACACACACACACACACACATAGGACTGGGTACCGAAATTCGGTTCCTTAATGGAATTGAATGAAAGGCTAAGGTTCTACTTGGCATCGAAACGTGCCTTGGCTGTCGGTTCCACATTTCGGTTCCTAGATGTCCATCACGTCAGTTATCATTTCGCATTTATAACCCCAGAACGTTAACGCAGTCAGAACGGCAGTCGCTTCTGGCAAAAAAAATCTGGTAACATTAATTGTGATCATTCGGGCTTGCAGAGACTGCTGGCAGGCTACAACCCCCTTTTAAACAGGTCGTCAAATCATCTATGGATACTCTGTTACGAGAGAAACTACCATCAGCCCATCTTTTTAGGTTTACCGAGAAGAGTAGCCTATTTCTAGCGTTTGTAGACGGCAAAGAATTCAAACTTTGTCTTCGACACAGCCACTGCGAGCCAAGAAACAGCAAGAGGTGTGCAAACGAAGCATTCCATCATTCTCACGCAGATGGTTACATCGGCGTATGAGGAAAGTAAAAGTCGGCAACACTGTTCACTCCACCATGAATCATCAAACAGTGTTGGGGACCTTTTCCCTTTAGTGGTGGGTGCGCGCATTCTCTGACTTTTTGGATTACACCGTGAATCATTGCAAAGTTTAAATTTCATGTCAATAAAATGTAAACTCATATCAGAAGCATCAGGTGAGCTCAGTCACTTTTGGCCGCGAGAGACTTTCTTTGTATGTTATGGTAGGCATAGCCTACATTTGTGCCACGGAACGCAGTAACGTGGATTATTGAAACTGAAGACTTGATTTCTTCTATGTGGATATTTTTTTTCCGTTTGGTAGCCTATAATTACGGACCATGCAAAGAACTCGAAACAGAGCGCGCCCAGTGCTTCACTGCGTGCGTAACAAGCTATAGCCAAGTCGCCTCCGCCCGTTCCCCAAATCTGCCCGCCTACTTATAAGTGATGATAGTTAATTATGTATCCACTGTTTAAGTCAGGAATGGATATTGACATGATACGGAGTTTGTATGCTTACAATTTGAAACGGTGATGACATTTAAAACTGAGTCAAACGGCCATAAACAGCATTGTGAAGGGTGTCGTAACGGCAGCATGAAGGTGGAACTTTAATTTCACGACGACATTCTGGCTAAAAACTCGCCCTGGCTGCTTCCCTGTTTCGCTTTAGGACTACAAGTGTGAACGAAACAAGCAAAACAGCATGAATGAATAACAGTAGGCTAACGGAAATATCGTGACCTGAAATCAAGCGGGCGGAATTGGGAGCCTTTCGCCGGCGAATTGTGCTGAAACTAGATTTTGGACATGCTGGACGTTATCTCCAAATTACGATAGAAAGGGCCACCAATGGTAGCTAATATTGCTCATTACCTCATCTACACAGTTGCCGCTATCCAAAAATATACGATAGCATAATCAAATAGTATTTGAAATAGTGACATTATCACGTTCACAGTGAAGTGATCAGTGAAGTGGGCGGAATTTGGCGACCTTACTTGTTTTAAAAGTGTTTGCAAGAACAGCATACCTGTTAGCTACAAAAAACTGCAAAATTGCCTGATTTTAAGACAAAAGTTGGAAAAGTTTCAACAGGCCAAATCCTGACAGTCAACGGGACGGCAGTGACAGGTCAGACAGTACACCATGCTTTTCCATTTAACAGTCCGCGCGAGGTCAAAATCCCCACACAGGGCATGTTTAAAACGGAGAGTGTGCAGCGTAAAAAAAATGAAATATGAGTTTCTCCTTGTTGTTTTGCCGCTCAAGTTGTCTGGGGCTGATGCAAAACTTCATGCTGGTTCAGTTTGTAATCAGGTAAATTCGCACGATTATCTGTGCGATTGCCATGAACATCGACTGTATGACTATGACCTGATGCTCCGATGCAAAGATGCACACCCACGAAATGGATAGGGTTGGATTTAGATTGTAGTTCTCAATTTAAAATAAATTTCCGGGAACTTCAACTGGATAATGAGGTAGGCTCTGTGGTCGTTTAAGATTTTTAAACATTTCGTTCAGTGTTTATAAATTAGGAACCGAAAATGGCACCGTCAGGAACCGGCATTGAAACGTAGGTTCTGGAACCGGAACCGAAACCGAAAAATTCTGATCGGTACTCAGCCCTACACACACACACACAGTTTGTTGTGCTGTACTCTTACCTTACCTTGACGTAGCAGTCGTTGAGACACACACACACACACACACACACACACACACACACACACACACACACACACACACACACACACACACACACACACACACACACACACACACACACACACACACACACACAATCACAAACTGCTACACTCTTTACCTTGACATAGCAGCCGGCGAGGGTGTGATGTTGGCGGTGGATGTGTGAGGATTGCCCCCCCCCGGGGGGTCCTCCTCCTGCGGGCTCCTGCTGGGGGGGCATGGCGATCATGAGGGGGTGCTGGGCGTTCCACAGGTCCATCTCCCTCCGCAGCACCAGCAGGTCAAAGCGCTCCACGTCCTGCGCCGCCACCAGCCCTCGCACCTCCGACAGCATGGTGAACTGCAGCACAGTACACATAGTAGAATTTAACAGTGGAATACAATACAATACAATACAATACAATACAATACAATACAATACAATACAACATGTATTTATACACCGCATTCCACATTATTACGCAAATTACATTTTTCGCTGTTTCCCCAAATAATCAATACAAATGACAGTCGTCATAATTTTCAAGTCATCAACCTTCCATTGATAACGGTATTTTTGAAAATAATAAAAAACTTAAAATGCTCTGTTCCACATTATTACGCAAAATAGTTTTGTAGTGTTGTAATCCAAATTTCTTTCTTTTTTTTCCCATTTACATCAAAACAGTTGGAATTTGGTACCTTCTAAATTACATTTCAATGTTCAATACTTGGTGATAAGCTCTTTGTCTTAGTAACTGGAATGCTGCATTTAACATTGAAGTCAATGGCAGGGCATTGCATGGGAGTTATGGAAGCCCAGATATCCTTGATGCTTTGCTCTCAGCTGTTTCTGTTTGTTTGGTCTGGTGACCCACACTTCACTCTTCAATATACCTGTAGATTTCCATGCCACGTTTAGGTGTTTCTAACTCACCAGACATAAAACCCCATTGAAAATGAATGCAGCTTACAGCTTATAACCAAGTTTTGAACATTGAAATGTAATTTAGAAGGTACCACATGCCAACTGTTTTGATGTAAATCGGTAAAAAAGAAAGAAATTTGGATAGCAACACTACAAAACTGTTTTGCAAAATAATTTGGAACAGAGCATTTTGGGAATTTTAAGTTTTTTATTATTTAAAAAAATACCGTTATCATTGGTTCATTCAAAAACTTTTGAATTGTACTCTAATGGCTGATGGAGGGAAAATTATGACGACTGTCATTTCTATTGCTTATTTGGGAAAACAGCAAAAAATGTAATTTGCGTAATAATGTGTTAACCCATTTATGCCTAAGGCACCTGGGAAAAACCCAGCTGAACGCCTAAGCCGATTTTGGGAAAAGGTGCCCTCCGCCTATTAAAACCTAAATAGCTCAGCCTCCGAAGGACATAAAAACATGAAAATAAGTTGCATTTAAAAGCTAGGACCCTCATCTTCAATTAGAATCTGTTCATTCAGCTCTAACGTACCCACATTTTAATAAAAAAAAAACCCTAAAATCTCCAGGCGCCAGAGCTCAAACAGCGTATAAGACGCATCAGGATAAAAAGGGTTAAAAGGTGGAGTAGATTAGAGCAGAGTACTTTTATTAATCCCAAAGGAAATTAAGGTGTCCCGTCAGCTTACATAGCATAAATACACGAATAAAAATAATACACAATAAGACCTAATAAACATTATTGCACATTACAGTAAAAATATAGCACACACTTCAGTACACTAATCAGTCTCACAGCAGTTCACATACTGTACATGCTGTGCAGGTTAACCACCATTGATGATTAGGTAATAGGTACTTGACACACTCAATATATTGTATACCATTGGAAAACTCTCTGAAATGGTGTTTAAAGTCCATGTATTAACATTTAGTTTTTAAACAGAATTTAGTAACAATGTCACATTGCGGAATCCCCCTCAGCAGAGAGACCTTGGAACCTTACTGCACAAATACACCTACCGCGACAAGAGCGAGGCGAGCGACGGAAGTAATTGACTTTGTATTGAGTCGCGCGACAAAAGCGATTCTGGAGACTAGAGGCGATTTGCGCGACGAGAGCGACAGTTTGAAGTTGAAATCCTTTCAACTTTCTATGACGCGGTTCGGCGACCAGCCGCGACAGCCAATGACTGTATAGAGGTCAGTGACCACAGCCAATAGGAATGTTTGAATGCTTTGCCTTCTGCTTGTAACGGACATACTGTAGTCGCTTCAATCGCGCGTATCGCTCTGTCGCTTCAATCGCATCGCGCCTGGTCTATTCGTGCGGTTAGAATGTTGGTTCTCCAGTCCCCGATGCACTGCTTTATGGGTCACAAGCGCTTGCACCTCCAACATCATAGATTCATGGTGAACTGCAGTGCAGTATAGCACATTTTTCTTAATTCAACACACAGTAAGCCCAACTGGGAAAACTCCATCTCCCATTATCATTTTGACACAGCACTCCGCAGCACACTGCACACAACGAAATTGCATTTATGCCTCACCCGTGCAAGGGGGCAGCCCCCAATGGCGCCCGAAAGGGAGCAGTGCGGCGGGACGGTACCATGCTCAGGGTACATCAGTCATGGAGGAGGATGGGGGAGAGCACTGGTTAATTACTCCCCGCACCAACCTGGCAGGCCGGGAGTCGAACCAGCAACCTTTGGGCTACAACTTTTGGGCAACACCCTGACCACTTACCCGTGACTGCCAGTACATTCTTACAGTGTTAATTAAACGCCCAGAGTGTTTATTTAGCATCTTCTAAAGGGGGTTTTTGGGTCGAGATTACTCTATGTGTTGAATTAACAAAACTACTTAGGTATAACAACTGCTTATTTTACTATGCAAGCAGTGAAGATGCTGTGGGATTGTGTGTGTGCGAGTGTGTGTGTGTGTGTGTGTGTGTGCGTGCGTGTGTGCGTGCGTGTGTGTGTGTGTGTGTGTGTGTGTGTGTGTGTGTGTGTGTGTGTGTGTGTGTGAGAGAGAGAGAGAGGGAGGGAGAGATAAAAGGAGAGAGAGAGAGAGAGAGAGAGAGAGAGAGAGAGAGAGAGAGAGAGAGAGAGAGAGAGAGAGAGAGAGAGAGAGAGAGAGATAAAAGGGCAGACGGAGAGAGAGAGGGAGGGAGAGAAAGAGTGTGATGGACGTCAAATTATAAATGGGCTTTGCTTTGGCACAACCAGTGTATTTGAAGGATTATGCCAATAAAGCTTTTTGAAATTAATTGGAGAGAAAGCGCAAGAGGGAGATAGAAGGAGGTGTGTGTGTGTGTGTGTGTGTGTGTGTGTGTGTGTGTGTGTGTGTGTGTGTGTGTGTGTGTGTGTGTGTGTGTGTGTGCTTGTGTGAAGAGAAACAGTGAAAGAAGTCTCAATTTCGAGAGTATTCAAGATAAAAAAGAGTATGACAACAAAACAGCAAAAAAGAGAAAAGCAGGAATGGCTAGGGAAGGAGAAGCAAGAGAATAGATAGAGCGGAAAAGAGAGAAAGAGAGAGAGAGAGAGAGATAAGAGAGAAAGAGCATCAGACAGAGAGAGAGAGAGAGAGAGAGAAAGAGAGAGAGAGAGATAAAGAGAGAAAGAGCATCAGACAGAGAGAGAGAGAGAAAGAGAAAGAAAAAAGAAAGACAGGAAGAAGGAAGGATAGAAAAAAAGAAAGAAAGAAAAAAAGAAAGAAAGAAAGAAAGAAAGAAAGAAAGAAAGAAAGAAAGAAAGAAAGAAAGAAAGAAGACAGAGGAATGAGGAAAGAGTCACAGGCTGACAGCTTAGCCACGGTGCCACAAAAGACACTAAAGGTCTGAGCTCAGTTGAATGAATGGAAACCACTAGCTAGCTAGCAGCCCCTGCCTCCCCCACTGCCTGTCTGTCATGGCTGAAAGAATGCTTTGTGTTGCGGCACAATGTCCAGCATCCACCAGACACACCTGACCCCAGGACTGACCTGAACCACTGTAAACTGTGGTAGGGGAAGTGAAGGAACACCACCGCACACCTAAGGTAAGTGAGGGAACACCACACAGCCAGAGATTCTTTAAGTACTGTATATATAAATATCTCTCTCTACTCTCTCTGACACACCTAAGGTAAGTGAGGGAACACCACACAGCTCAAGTTTACAGCAGGAAAACCCGATCAAACAGACATCCCTTCCCTTTCACCAGGCTGTCCTGAGAGAAGAAATCAGACTGAGCATTTTCAGCCAAGTGCGGTCCACCAGGCTTTGAGAGAGATGATGAAAGCATGTGATAACATTTTAGTTATCTTTTGTATAACAGCTATTTTGACCACAACAGCCAAAATGAAAATTTAAATCTGACTCGCATAGGTCAGGAGTAGTGGCATGAGGACTGATACCACTATGTACATTGAGAGGAGGACCAGGCCAAAATCATCAACAGTCCACCAGGCAAATACCTATATGCCTTATGGCCAATCCAGTCATGCCTTCCACAGCAGTTACTCTACAGTGGTTCCCAAACTTTTTTCCCTGCGCACCCCCTTGTACATTTCAATGTGGTTCGCGCACCCCCCAAGCGAATTTATGGTGTGCTGATGGCCACGCAAGTATGGATTTACTGCGCATTCAATGCACATTATGCACAGTCGTTTTGGGGAATCCTCTTTTCCAATAGTCAAGGAGTTAAACTGCACTTCAGATGGACCCTACCAGCATACAATGCATGCACCATACAATTAAAAACTACTTTAATGCTGGTTAAAAACTCACATATCCGCCATTGCTCTATTCAGCTCGCGCACCCCCTTATGGCAGGTTGCGCACCCCCAGGGGTGCACGCACCCCAGTTTGGGAACCCCTGCTCTACAAGAATGATGCTTCTGGCCAGAGCTGAACTGGTCGAGCCCTTTGGATAAAGGGGAAACTGTATTCATGAACATCACTAAGACACCCAGGTGTTTAAAAATTAAAATGTTTTTGAGAAACATGACCTGGATGAAAGGGAATCTTCACATTAGCAATGCTTCAGCCCGGGGCTGTCAGAGCCTTAGAATTATAGGAAGAGGGACCTTGACTCCTTCAAAGGTACGTCGTTGTTTGTTTTTCATCAATGTAACAGAATTTATCTTTGGAGCTTGAACACAGTTCGTTCACCTTTCCTTCCCCAATGTCTTCAGCTCTAGCTGGATATATGGGGAACCGGGAGCTATAACTTTGAATCACCAAAGATACTGTGTTCACTGTTCCAACCACAATTGCAAAATCAGCAGCTGAATATGCCTCATCTCTGTTTGACTGTGCATTGTACAATGTGCCGTCACTGATCAGTACCATGGGCAATTCCATATACATAGCCTACTGCAAGCCCATTCAGCACCTTGGAGAGCAACCAGGCTGATTACAATATATAACACTTACAGTAGCTGATGCTTTTATCCAAAGCTCCTTCTGTTCAGATTAGGGATGCAAACGGTTAATCGATTAATCGACTTTAACCGATCAATGTGTTAATCGATAAAAAAACATTAATCGCAATTAATCGACAATTCAACTGACAAGAGACCCAGGTGAAATGGGCATGTGAAGAGTGTGTGTGAAGAGGGGTGTGAATAGTGGGAATATTTAAATCACCTTTGGATTAAATAATTGAAATAGAATTAATTTAAATGTGGTATTTTATCTCAATTTTTAATTAAAATTTTTAGATTTAGTAGGTTTTTTTTCGAGAAACATTGAGTTTTTGGGGGAAAAACGCTGCTCATCAATTAATCGTATGTCGATCGATAAGGCTATCAACTAATGATTAATGAATTAATCGATAATTTGCATCCCTAGTTCAGATGTATGCAGTAGCTCCATGTTCATTTTGTGGTGCTAATTCAACACTTAGAGGGTACGACCAGCTACTGGACTGGTCAATTTGACTCTCTGTGGTAGCCCCATAATGCATGCAGTTCCACCAGTGAAACGCTGTAATAGTCATTGAAAAGTTAACCCTCTGAGGTCTAAGGCCTTTCAGAGGCTTTTAGGCTGCTTGCACCACCCTGACATTTTCAAGTATTTTCAACTAACAGTAAGCATCTATGCAAAAGTGGAATATATGGTTGTATTGTGAAAAGCCTGACAAGAAATAATCTGAAAAAAAATTGGATGTCATACAAACATGTTTTATTTAAATTGAGTATAAACACAACTGTACAAAAAAACAGGTTTCAGAGGTCT
>NC_085859.1:15638729-15643729 GCF_034702125.1 Engraulis encrasicolus
AAAATATTTTTTGATCTATATTTTTTTGTGCTTTTACGCTTTTATTTTGCGATAGGACAGTGAGAGAGACAGGAACTGAGTGGGGAGAGATAGATGGGGAAGAATCGAACCTGGGTCGCCGGCGTAGCAGTGCAGTGCAGTGAGAGAGTGCGTCTTAATATGCGATCTTGCCTCCTCCACTTGCGCTTGTCTCCTCGTCCCGCCTCCTGGCCCCTCCTCCGTGGAGAAAAACGATAAAGTTTCCCAGCTGTCAGCCTAGCCACAACAACTTTTGAGGGACTGTTTTTCATTCACCATCCCAATTGCAAATGAGAAAAAGACTCTACAATTGAGCTTTTGCAAGATATTGAAATATAATGCTGTTGTCAGTGATGTCATCATGACGAGAAGCAAGTGGAGGAGGCAAGGTCGCATATTAAGATGCACTCACAGTCACAGCAGGGCCAACATGCATCATTCATTATTTACTTGCACTGTACAGTTTGGTTAGGTACAGTGTTGCATAATATCACATGCTGATACTGTACATGTGCTGCATACACTACCCAGTAAAACATTGCAGTAAGTTAAACATAAAAGAGTTAGTTGACCTGCTGCCTTAAGTTTGTAAGTTAACTCAATTTGAAAAATTGAGTTAAGCCTTAACACATTGGCCCTGGCGCCACGCAACATTCAGGGTCATGAGATTTGAAACAACGTAATTAAAAAATTCTGTTTGTTTGAGATGAATGGGCACATTCTAATGAAAAATGAGGGTTAGAGTTTAGATGCAATTTAGTGCATCTTTTTATGTGCTTCAGAAGCTGAGATATTTAGGTTTTTATAGGCTGATGGCAGCTTTTCTTAAAAAAGGACTCAGGCATTCAGCACCCTTTTTTGCAGGTGCCTTAGGCGTCAATGGGTTAAGTTGAGTTAACTTAAAAATTTGAGGCATCAGGGAAACTTACAGTGTACAAAAGAAACCATCAAATAAAGTGTTACCATTGCCTTTGTGTCTCAAAAGCAGGGGACCTCAAACAGTCGACAGGTTACCTGCCTCTGGTTTCAAGCTTGATTTGGGGGTCTGGCTGTGCCCTGGCCTATTGAGAAACATTTTCTTTCCCGCCCTGCGTTGGAGACTGATTAAGTGCAGAAAACGATCAGACCCTGCTTCACCCAATTGCCAATGTCTTCCAGCGACAGATTCAATCAGCCCGGCTATAATCCTGCTCCAGGCACAATAATTTAAATGCAGCACAAACTCAATGCCATCACTTCACTTAGCACAAACACTTGGTTACTCAAGATTCTTCCTCCAGACTGAGGACGCTGATGATGGCTGCCTTGGGCTGAAACGTCTGTCTGTTCATCATGCAAGCCAATTCATCAAAATAATGTGTACAGTAGATTTATATTCGAGAGCGCAGCTTTTCTCTACTAAATGCAGGGGCAGAGGTTTGGTTTGTTAAGTGGTAGGGACATATTTCGGCAAGCGATCCGGGTTTATTTGTTAACGTTATATTTGTGAAACAGTAATGGGAACCATTTACAGTAAGGTTACTGTATCTCAAAAGTGTTGCGGACATGTCCTTACTAGGTACACCTAAAACTACACCAATGCATAAGTGCAATGACGCAGCTTGACAAGTCCAACGACTGCTTAGTTTATCTGTAGGCACGCACACGTCCTCTCAAAATTACTTCACATTCTACCTGAGGTGAGGACCATGCCAAAGACCTTGGTACAAAATTAAATTAAGCACAGGGGACTGGTTTCCCTGGTTACCTCTTGCTTGTCTATTCCCATGCTGCTGTGCGCACTCCTTCTGAACTGCATGGAAGAAGCAGCATGAGAAATATGGTCAAAATGCTCACATGTTTCAGAGCCAATCATAGAACAGGACGGCAGTTGGTTTATGGATCAGCCATGGTGAAACATCACTCAGGCTTTAGAAAATGTGTTTAGTTAAAAGGTTTAGTTCATCAGAAGTTAATTTTTTATTTATTTAACGCCAAAGGCACCTGCAAAAAAACACCTGCTAAATGACTAAGCCCTTTTGGGAAAATATGCCATCAGCCTATAAAAAACCTAAATATCTCAGCCTCCAAAGCACATAAAACATGAACTTAGTTACATTTAAAAGCACTCCTGAAAACAGCACTCCTCTGTAACACCCAGATTTTTGATAAAAGAGACTCAAATCTCAAGAGCCTGAATGTAGCTCTTCTGATAGTACGTCTATGTCACTCCAGGCGCCTAGGTCAATGCAGCATATACACAACACCAGGCTTTAATGGGTTAAAAGAGGAACCGGTTGGCTTTTCTTGACACACATGTAGCACCCAGTAAATGCCCATTGGCAATTACAAACCACACATGCCCTACAAGAAAATGAATAGATGTTCCCAGACTAAATTTCACAAGTGATTTAGGCGGCCGGGAGATACGTATCCGTTACCTCAAAAGTAGCCTTGCGTGCCATCCTACGAACTTCTGCCAAAGGAAATGAAATGGTAGTATTACGGGATGGCCATGCTACCTCAAAAGAGGACTGAGGGAAAGAAAAAAAAACCCCTCAAATATCCCTAGGATATTACATTACATTCAGGTATTACCTCCTCAACCACGGGGTTTGAGCCAGAAGTAGAGGACCGGACAAAAGCAGCTAGATTAGTGTTTCTCAACGGGGGCAGTACAGCCCCCCCAGGGGGCGTTGGGGAGCTCTAGGGGGGCGTTGAGAAGGATACAGCTGACAGGGGATGGTGCTTAGTTGCCATTGAGGGGCACTTGTCCATTTCATTTTGTAATATTAAGGAGGGCTTTGTAAGGTTTATGATGAGGTCAAGGGCACGTTGGGAAGCTTGTGATGAGGCCAAGGGTAGCGTTTGTTCGAAAAAGGTTGAGAACCACTGAGCTAGATGAAGCAGATAAAGCTACTGTACCAGGGGAGAGGTTGAGGGAAAGAAAAAGAAAAAAAAACCCTCAAACATCCCTAGGAGATTACAGTACATTCAGGCATTACCTCAACAACGGGACTGGAGCCAAAAGCCAAAAGCAGAGGACAGGACAACAGCGGCTAGATGAAGCAGATAAAGCTAGTGTAGCAAGGAGACAGGGTTGAGGCGGCCTGCCCCATATAATGTAAAGGAAGAAAGGAGTCGCACACTGGAGCTGAATGCAGAATCAAAAACTGTATTGAACAAAGCGGAAAAAAGTAAATAAAACCGACAACTAGGAACACTGATGATGGGCTAGACCCGAAACGTTTGTCCCCTGTCTGTCGGTTTTATTTACTTTTTTCCAGTTCAATCGCGATTGAAGCAAACTGGGAACACTGATGATGGGCTAGACACGAAACGTTTGTCCCCTGTCTGTCGGTTTTATTTACTTTTTTCGGCTTTGTTTAATACAGTTTTTGATTCTGCATTCAGCTCCAGTGTGCGACTCCTTTCTTCCTTTTCATTATACTGCTCTTGGAATTACGCACCGAGCGATACGCTCAGGATAAGACATTGGCACGGACGCCACCCCACCATTACTGCCCCATACAATGACATGAAGTATGGAGGTAGGCCATGATGCGTGACATCACATATCCCCACAGGCACGTGCACAGATCAGATAGGGACCAGGTAGTGCTACAGCCCTTTGCACAAACTGCACAAAAAATACCACCTTTTTAATAATATTGAAATTTGAAATGAGTTAGTCATGGTGGTCCATGTTATAAACGTGTTGGAATAATGCCTTGATACAATACTGTATGTTGCCTATGTAGCCTACCAAGGTAGCCATAAATTCCATATGCTCTTTGCCAACCATCTGCCCCCCAAAATGGCTGTGCACGCCATTACACATCCCACAGCTACAGCTATGGCAGATGGCACCGGAGAGGTGGACAAAGGGGTCAGTTGTCTCGGGCCCAGAGAGAGAGAGGAGACCCATGATTGGATCCTCATACCATGTCATGTATTGACAGGGGTGTCGTTCAGGGGGATGAAGTGTGACTGAGTCACCAGGGCCCAATGTACATAGGGAGCCCACACACTCCAATTCATGAAGACATATGGCTGCGGGGGTCCATTGGAGCTGATTGTACATAGGACCTAAAATTTGCTTCTGCTACGCGTGCCTGATTATCATAGACTTGCAATCGCCATTCGCAACGCCGCCGAAGGTGTTGCGTCACTAGGAGGGTGCAGCCTGGCTACTGCTACGCCCCTCTGTATTGAAAGCCAATGAATGAATGAATAAAAAGAAGAAAAAATAACTTAAAGAAGAAAAAATCCAAAGGAGTGTGCGAACCTTTTTTCAAAAAATACGTAATCTTTTTGTTCAGCACCAGGGATTGTGCACAAGTAACTCTCTACAAGTTTGTCCTGACCTGACCAAAGCTACCTAGTGGCCTTGGACTGTACGGCAGCCTCGCTTGGACAATGGGAACAGGTGCCACAGTGGGCTTAGCAGCTGAGTTTTCTAGTTACCAGCAGCAGCAGCAGCAGCAGCAGCAGCACCTTTTTAATAATAGTGAAATTTGAAATGAGTTTTTTTAGTCATGGTGGTCCATGTTATAAACGTGTTGGAATAATGCCTTGATACAATACAGTATGTTGCCTATGTAGCCTACCAAGGTAGCCATAAATTCCATATGCTCTTTGTCAACCATCTGCCCCCCAAAATGGCTGTGCACGCCACTATACGTATATCCCACAGCTACAGCTATGGCAGATGGCACCGGAGAGGTGGACAAAGGGGTCAGTTGTCTCGGGCCCAGAGAGAGAGGAGATCCATGATTGGGTCTTCATGACATATTGAAGGGGGGAGGGAAGGGGGTGCTTTCAGATGACTTTGTCCTGACCTGACCAAATCTAACAGTGGCCTTGGACGCTATGGCAGCCTCGCTAGAACAATGGGAACAGGTGCCACAGTGGGCTTTGCAGCTGAGTTTTCTAGTTACCACCAGCAGCATCAGCAGCAGCAGCAGCAGAGAGCCCTGGGGAAAGGACAAACACTGAGCGCT
>NC_085859.1:15658729-15671229 GCF_034702125.1 Engraulis encrasicolus
GCCCACTCCACTGTCCACAGGGAGCCTATAGAGGATATCAGGGGGAGATGGGGGTGGGATGGGGTAAGGGAGGAGGGGAGATGGAGTTATGGATATGGGGGGGGGGGGGGGGGGGGATGGGGGGGAGATGGGGTAAAGGGAGGGGAGATGGGGGGGAGATGGAGGGGGAGATGGTGGTGGGGGAGATGGGGGGAGATAGGGTGGAGATGGGGTAAGGGAGGGGAGATGGGGGTGGGATGGGGTAAGGGAGGGGAGATGGGGGTGGGATGGGGTAAGGGAGGAGGGGAGATGGGGGTGGGATGGGGTAAGGGAGGAGGAGAGATGGAGTTATGTATATGGGGGAGGAGATGGGGTGGGATGGGGTAAGGGAGGAGGGGAGATGGGGTGGGAGATGGGGTGGGATGGGGTAAGGGAGGAGGAGTGATGGGGAGGTGGATATGGAGGGGGAGATGGTATGGGAGGTGCGGTGGAGAGTGTGGATGGGAGGAGAGGTGGAGTTGTGGATGGGGGTTGGGGGGGATGGGATAAGAAAGGAGAGATAGGGGTATGGATATGAAGGGGGAAATGGGAGGAGATGGGGTGAAGATGGGGTTAGGGAAGAGAGAGGTGGTGGAATGGAGTAGTGGATAAGGAGGGGGAGATGGTATGGGAGGTGCGGTGGAGAGTGTGGATGGGGGTTGGGGGAGGATGGGATAAGGAAAAAGAGATAGGGGTATGGATATGAAGGGGGAAATGGGAGGAGATGGGGTGAAGAAGGGGTGAAGAAGAGAGAGGTGGTGGAATGGAGTAGTGGATATGGAGGGAGTGATGGGAGGAGATGGGGTGAAGGTGGTGTGAAGAGAGAGGTGGTGGAATGGAGTAGTGGATATGAAGGGAGTGATGGTGAGGTCGGGGGAAATGGGAGGAGATAGGATGTGGGAAAAGGGAGGAGAGATGGTGGGATAGAGATATGAGATGGGGGAGGTGATAATGTGGGAGGAAATGGGAGGAAATGGGGTATGGGAGGGGGAGAGGTGCCGTAATGGAGTAGTGGATATGGAGGGGGGGAGATGATGTGGGAGGTGTGGTAAGGGAGGAGAGATGGCGGGATGGAGTAGGGTATGTGGTGTGGGGATGGGGAGAGATGGAGAGGTGGTATCGGTGGAGGAGAGGTTGTGAGTAGTGGTATTAAGATGGTGTGGGGATGGGAAATGAGGTGGAGAGGTGGTATGGGTGGAGGTGATATGGTGAGTAGGGGATATTGAGGCAAGGGAGGATAGAGAGCAGAAAGAAGACGGGAGAAGAGAGAAGAGAGTATTAGAATACGTATGTGTGTATAGAGAGAAAGTATTAGACAATGTATACACAGGGCAGGGAAGATCAGGTGTCATGTAGTACAGACACAGTTGGAGACGTGACATGGAGAAGTGGTATGTGTGTAAATACTCATGAACGGCGTGACGTTTTCCATGTGCGTTACGCCCATTTGTGGGGGAAAACAACCCATGCAAGTCAATTGGTGATGTTGGGGTTTAATAAACGAAAGATACGGACCTGAAGACTACCGCTGTTCATGCGTAACATGCCGAAAACGTGTTGCGTTGCCGGCTGTTCAAATAATAGAGCCAAACAGCCGTGGCTGAAGCATGGACTGTGTTCATTTAGGCTAGCCGATGTAGCATGGAAGTTGATGAGACGTTCGGTTTGTTTTCACCCATAAAGGGGAGTAAGGCACATTTACAAGCCAAGTACCCAGATGGCCGTTCGTGAGTATACGATGGGTAGTGGTTAAGGAGTGGTATTATTGCAAGAGAGGAGGGATGGATGAAAAGGGATCGTGTGGGGATGGGAAGGATGAAGGTGGGGATGTGACATGGGGAATTGGGATGAGTGGAAAAATGGCAGGCAGTGGTTAAGTAGTGGTGTTGAAACGTGGGAGGAAGGGGGTGGTGTGGGGATGGGAAGGGTTAAAGGTGGGGATGTGACATGGAGAATTGGGATGAGTGGAAAAATGGCAGGCAGTGGTTAAGTAGTAGTGGTGTTGAAACGTGGGAGGAAGGGGGTGGTGTGGGGATGGGAAGGGTAAAAGGTGGGGATGTGATATGGAGAATTGGTATGGGTGGAAAAATGGCAGGCAGTGGTTAAGTAGTGGTGTTGAGACAAGGGAGGAAGGGGGTGGTATGGAGATGGGAAGGGTTAAAGGTGGGGTTTGACATGGAGAATTGGTACATGGTCAGGGAGATGGTGGGCCGTGGTAGTTGAATAGTGGTGTTGAAACATGGGAAGGGTGGAGAGATGGAGGAGGGGTGAGGGGTGAGGTAGGGGTGGGGGTTGGAGAGGTGGGAATGGAGGTGAGATGAGGTGGGGATGAGATGGGGTGGAGAGGTAGTGTTGGAGGAGAGATGGAGTGGGGATGAGATGGGGAGGGGTGGAGAGGTGGAGTTGGAGGAGAGATGGGGTGGGGATGAGATGGGGAGGGGTGGAGAGGTGGAGTTGGAGGAGAGATGGAGTGGGGATGAGATGGAGGGTGGGATGGAGAGGTGGAGTTGGAGGAGAGATGGTGGGTCGTGGATGAGGTGGGGGTGGTGGTGGTGGAGATGTGATATGGATGGAGAGATGGAGGAGGGATGAGGTGGGGGTGGAGGTGGAGAGGTTGGAGAGGTGATATTAGATGAGAGATGGTGGGTCGTGGATGAGGTGGGGATGGAAGTGGAGGGGTTGGAGAGGTGATATTAGAGGACAGATGGTGGGTCGTGGTCGTTGTGTTGAGAGGTATTATTGAAGCAAAGGAAGATGAAAGGGCGGTAGTGAGGGGAGAAGCAAGGGTTTATGGGAGAAAGAAAGATGTATGGAGCAGATAAGATGAGGTGGCAAGGAGTAAAGGTTAAGGTGAAGAAATGATATGATGGGGGGATGAGGTAACGGTGGAGGAGGGATGGTGTGTGTGGGGGGGGGGGAGGGGGGGGGGTGCAGTAGTGATATACACAGGGGAAGATGGAGAGAGACAGTTGAGAAGACAGGGTTTTTGAAGGAAGGAATGAAGGAATGAAAGAATGAAAGAATGAAAGAATGAAGGAATGAAGGAATGAAAGAATGAATGGGTGAAAGAATGAAAGAAAGAATGAATGAATGAATGAATGAATGAATGAATGAATGAATGACGGAAGGAAGGAAAGAAGGGAAGGAAAGAAGGAAGAAGAAAATAGATGTTAGAGAGGCATAGGTGAAGGATGAATGAGGACAAAAATAACAAAAAAAAGAAAGGATGAACGATGAGAAGGATGACAAGATAAGGTGTTGGAAGGAAGGAAGGAATGAAGGACGGCAGGAAGGGAAGGAAAGAAGAAGAAAATAAATGTTAGAGAGACATAAGTAAAAAGTGAATGATGACAAATGAAAAAAAAAACAGAAAAAAGAAAGAATGAAGAATAAAAAAAGCAGATAAAACCAGGTGGGGTGGCAGGGGCGAATAAAAAGAGAGTGACATGGAGACTCGGAAGGTTAACATGACAAGAAAGTCAAACAGAAAGAAAGGTTTAGTATGGAGAAAACAAAATAAATCATCTCCAGTCCCCACCTCACCTCCCACCAGTGCAACACTGCAGCACTGTAAGTGACATACCCGGGGCCGTCATTATCAATTGATTTGGTCAAACACCACCACACATCCACAAACCACACTTACAATCACCGGAGCAAGATAAAGAGGTAAATACGTATGTAGTGTGTGTGTGTGAAGACTAGTAATCCTGTGACACCATGAAACCATTCAAAAGTCCGGATGGGAAGCAATCTGAACTTAATGAAGTGTGGAACAGTAGGTTAGAGAAATAGAGAGAGAGAGCTCTGATGTTGCGCGTTGTTGAATATGGGCAGGACAGATGCTAGGCATCTAGGCAGACTAGGAGGTCGCCTAGGGCCCCAAATTTGATGGGGGCAGCCGAAAGCCCCTCAGAATCAAAATGTAAACCGTAAAAACCAAATAAGACATTACATTTTACATTGACACGATTGTTCATGGGTATTCATTATATAGTACAGCATCAGCTGTGGTCGATCACTGTGTTTACAGATGCTGGTTTCTAAAGGCACGAAAAGGGAAAGAAAAGGGGGCGTTTGCCTAGGGCCCCATATTGACTAGAGCCGGTCCTGCATGGTGTCTTTGTAGCCACTACACCACCTAGTGTTCTCAATCAGGCAACCTCCATTAAGGAGTGGGAACGACTGAGAGTAGTGTTGTGACGGTTGTGAACGAATCGATTCTTTTGAACGGTTCCTACTGTAGAAGTGAACGATGGGAACCAAGTCACAGCTGGGGGAGCGACTCAGTTTTTGTTGTTGTTCATTTTTCATTGTTTTGAAACACGTGACCTTCATGCGAGTACTTTAATTTTGGGGGAAAACACAAGTGTCTGCCTCAGAGAGTAGCAGAAGGAGGAGGACAATTAGTTGATGTTTCGATCAAATCATCTAGAGGTGGAGTCAAAAATGCTATCTTCTTAAAGGTACACTGTGCATTAAATGGTCAAAAAAGGTACTGCAATGCTGCTCATTGAAACTGGGTTGGCTATTGCCAAATTTGATCTTTTCATGAAAGTTTACTAAGTAATTAACTAATATGTTGTAGTATGGCCCAAGTACAGTCATTTGTACAGCTAAAAAAGGGGTCAGTTGTCCCGGGCCCAGGAAGACAGGTGCCCCAAAAATTGGGTCCTCATTATATTGTAGGTATTGGATCAGGGGCCCTATCAAATTATTTTGTCCCGGGCCCAGCAAAAGCTGTCAGCGGCCCTGGGCAGAGCTGTCACAGCTCTGGTGTCCACGCTACCCCTCGCAAGCGGTCACAGACTGGCAGCTCATCACCGGCGGCGTTCATTTGTTTTTTTTGTTTTTTTAAGTCGGAAGAAGTTTCCGGACAAAATATATTACATATATATCATGTCAGAGAGGTTGATTTGTTCATCCAGGTGGGATAACATCGGGTTATTTTTGGGGAGATGAAGTACCTCACCATGTACTGTACATCAGACGGACGGCCTGGCCTTCATTCAGAAGTCATTTGAGCTCCGTTCACGCCGCCACTGAGAGGGCCACAAGAGTGCGTCAAATATGAGGTGTCACCTGGACTGAAAATTTGTAGACGTCGGGGTATGGTAAAACTTTTTTTCATAATGGGGTCGATAAGGCAAGGGGTCGATACCAATACATACAGGCACACAGACACACAGACACACACACACACACACACTCACACACACACAAACACACACACACACACACACACACACACACACACACACACACACACACACACACACACACACACACACACACACACACACACACACACACACACACACACACAAATATATATATAGCTCCAACTAGTACACGTACAATAGCTGCTTGTGCTGCTCCAAGGATACCATGTAGTAGTGTAAAAGCAACCTTGTAGCATCAATTGCAGCCTCCTCCTCAGCAGAACATGTAATAGGTTCACCAAGTGAAGTCCATGGCACAGTGATACATGAAAATGCTACAGTTTTCTGTGTACTATTTAGAGGGAAACTGAGCTACCCGGTAAGTTTAAATTATATCCTGGAATTAAATTGCCTGACATTAATCCCTTTGCGAAGAGTCTGTCATATAACCCTCGGCTTTTTTCTAGTGTTAGCCCTTACTTTATATATAATAATGTTAGCAAATGTGAAAAAAGCAAATGATTTAATTTGAAAAGATACATTTTAAGATGTATTGAACCAAAGGTCAGAAATTGTGATACGAACAGAATCGTGAGTTGAGTTGGAGGTGAATGTTACAGCCCTCATAGCCATGTAAGTTTATGATATATCATTTTTCTATTGGTAGCCCTTACTTACTTAGTGGCCCATTTCATTTTCACACACATAAGATTTGATTATCCACCTTTTTTTCTCTATTGCTAACCCTTACTTACTTTCTTAGCGACCCATTCTATTTTTCACACATAATATTTGATTATCCACGTACGTTTGTGATATATCTTTTTTTTCTATTGCTAACCCTTTCTTTCTTACTTACTTACTTACTTACTAAGTGGCCCATTTTTTTCCCCACATACAAGATTTGATTTGCTACCTACGTTTGTGATATATCCTTTTTCTAACGGTAACCCTTACTTACTTACTTCCTTACTTACTTACTTCATGGCCCATTCCATTTTTTCACATCTAAGATTTGATTAGCCACATACATTCGTGATATATCCTTTATCTAATGGTAACCCTTAACCGCCTACTTGAGTAGTGGCCCATTTCATTTTTCCACACATACGATTTTATTATTCATTAGATTTTTTATTATTACTATTTGATTATCCACTTACGTTTGTGATATAGCCTATCTTTTATTTCTATCGGTCACCCTTACTCACCCAGTCATGCTGAACCCGGCCGCCGAGGTCTCTGCGATCTGTCCGCTGGGTATCCAGCGTGTCTCGTCCACGATGGTGCGTGCGTGGGGCAGGCGTCCCACCTCCCTGGCCACCACCTGCAGCTGCTGGGAGGAGCGCAGCACCAGCACCGCCTCGTCATGGGGCATCGTGCGGAAACAGCGGCCATTCACCTCCAGCAGCTGGTCTCCTACCTGGAGAGGGAGGGAGGGAGGGAGGGAGGGAGAGAGAGAGAGAGGGAGGGGGAGAGAGATGGAGAGAGAGATAGAGAGAGAGAGAGAGAGAGAGAGAGAGAGAGAGAGAGAGAGAGAGAGAGAGAGAGGGGAGAGATTGAGTTTAGTGGGTTTGTTGGGAGGAGCGCAGGACCGGCACTGCCTCGTTGTGCAGTACTGTGCGGAAGCAGCTGGCATTCACCACCTCAAGCTGATTCCCTACCTGGAGAAAGATAGATGATGAAGAGAAGGAGGATGAGGAGGAGAAACAGAGGGAGAGAGGAGAAAGAAGGAATAAGGGAGAGAGAGAGAGAGAGAGAGAGAGAGAGAGAGAGAGAGAGAGAGAGAGAGAGAGAGAGAGAGAGAGAGAGAGAGTTATGTTAGTGGTTTTCTTAGATGCCCATGCTGATTGATGTGATTGGCACAACCACAAGGCACCATGACAGCCAAACTATGAAGTGGAATACGGAAATGCAATGCAACCCACATACATCAGAGAGAGAGAGAGAGAGAGAGAGAGAGAGAGAGAGAGAGAGAGAGAGAGAGAGAGAGAGAGAGAGAGAGGAGATGGAGACATGAAGGAAGATGGGAAGACTTAATAGATATGGAATGGAACAATGAGAAAATATTTGAAATACACACACAAACACGCGCAGCGCGCATAGTCTATACAAACACAGACAAACAAACAAACAAACAAACAAAAAGAACAACCAAACCCCAACACGCACACGCACACATAACACACAAACACACACACACACCTACACACACGCACACACGCAGACACACGTACATACACCCACACAGAATCACAAAAACAACTGCTTTAAACAAATAAAGACATAAACCAAATTGCATTCCAAATGATCCATGTCTTATTTCCCGTCATCAGGCACCATGACGTTTCTACAGTTGTAGCAGCCCTGATTGGACTAAACGTATCCAGCCCCCGAAAAGGTCTGTAGCCATCACATCTTTGACAGATAAAGGTCTCCCCGTGTCTGGAACGAGAGCTAGGCCAGGGCAACAAAAAAAACGGACCAGGCATTTTCATCCACGACCACTCCACCAGGCATTGAGAGAGACAATGAAGCCTGTGACAACATTTTCAGTCGTCTATTACGAGCTATTTTTAACCAAAACAACCAAGATGAATATTTAAATCTGACTCGGAGTGCTCAGCTGTAGCGGTACGGGGACTCATACCAGTACATTGAGGGGAGGGCCAAACCAAAATCATCACCAGTTCACAGGGAAAATTGCCTGTATACATTATGGCCAATCCAACCATGTTATCCACACCCCCATACTACACACCGATGATATGCTCAGTCCACTATATGTTAATAATGCACAGATGGGCCGCCCCATGTACATTGTGGGCCTGTCAAACAAACAAGAAAACAAAAGCATTGGCCCCTGATAGTTGATCCACCAGGAAAATGCCCTGTATACCAGATTACCAGTCCAAGTCTGTCTCCCCAGATCTGGAGCCTGCCCACCCGCCCTCCATTCCTCCATTCCTCCAGCCATCCAGCCCTCCTGGCTGCAGACGAAGTTTGCCTGGCATCATCACAGCAAGAGGCTGACATCACGGGTGAACAAAAAGGGGCTAATTTCACCAGAGACCACGGACAATGGAGCGCGCAATGCAATGTCTGGCATAATTAAACCCGGAGCCTGTTGAAAGGTGATTATCAATGATGCACCGACTGCACATCGATGCGGAGAAACATAATTCATACAAGGCGGACCACTTGGCGACTTAGCGATGCCGCTGCTAGTGGTGATGTACCCCACCCCACCCCCCAACCACACACACACACACACACCCCGCCACCACCACACCCCCTACCCCACCCACACACCCCTCGAGGACATCCGAGTGAACCCAATCAATGGAGATAACGCTGCCGTTCGACAGCTTTGGCCGGGCCCAGGACAAAGTCGTGTGAGAGGGCCCCACAGCCCAATAGAGACAATGCAATGCGGACCCAATTCAGCCCCCCCCCTTCCTGGGCCCGGGACAACAGTCCCTTTTGTCCCCGCCGCCCTGTCAGCACCACTGGTGATAACGACGCCGTTCGACAGAGTTATGTCTCGGTGGTGGGGGCCATAGCCAAGTCATGGTAATGACCAAATGATCATCATTCTACTACATGCATGCATTTGCACTGCATTAAAAAGGCTTCACAATGAACTCGATTCAGCCTCAAGACAGCTTTTGACAAAGAGGTTTATGGATCTTCCTCCTGCAGCTAGACTGTACATGCGAGCAGGGAGGCTGATAGAGGGAGGACAAAGGGCTCCGTTTTCCATGCCCAGGGAGAGAGGGGGAGCCCAGAATTGGGTACATTGTAGCTTGTATGTATTGGGTTGTGTGCGGGGCTTTTCAGATGACTTTCTTCCCAGGCCTGGGCCCAGGTCAGGCCAAAACTTTCAGCATCTTTTGCATGCAAGTACAGTACAGTACAGTACAGTACAGTACAGTACAGTACAGTACAGTACAGTACAGTACAGTACAGTACAGTACAGTACAGATGGGGAAGACTTCACTTAGGTCTTCATGTGGTGTTTGAATGATCCTCCATGGAGCGCTTATTCTAATTACATACTCTAGTGCTTCAGAGATAATGCACTCTACCTACCGTATCTTCCCATCATCAGGACATAACTTATCTTTGGCATGGCAGGTGACGTGTCTAAAAATAAATCCCCTCTTTTTCTCCATTGACTACCATGACCTGGATGAATGCCTTGACAGTTGTCATGGTAACCATTTTGTTGAGCAGGAGCAAACCTTTTGTAGCCTACCTGCCTTATGCTGTATGTGTTGTGCTATGAACTCCTCAATGGCTTATATGGTAGAGTCATGCTGTGGATGTCTACGCTGATGGCACGGTACATTACACTTGGCAGTATAACCGTTTTGTTTGGGGAAGGGCAAGACTTTAATTTGGTTTCCACTGTTCTGAATCCCTAAAGTATTTGCATGGTAGGCCCATTGTAACCATTTTGTCGGAAGGGGAACGCCTTCTGCCTGTCTTCTACTAAATATTCTTGAAGCATAAACTGTTTGAACTGTAACCATTTTTTGGTTGGAGAAAGCTTTCTCCCTGCCTTCCGCTAAATGTTCTGAAAGCCTGAACTATTTGAATAGTAATCACTTTGTTGGGAGGGGAAAGCCTTCTCCCTGTCTGATAGTGGTGTGGATCGGCACTGCCCTCACGATCCGATTCGATCACGATTCGGGAGGTAGCAAGTAGATTCGATTCGATTCTATGCGATCCGATCCGATCCAATCCAATCCGATCCGATCGGATCCAATCCGATTCAATTCTACAATGCATTTCAATGCATTACATTTCTACTGAAAGCAAAGCAAATGTTTAATCAGTCATGATGAGGCAATACAAGTAGTCAGATACTGAGCAACAATTTATTGGCTGTTTTCTGTATCAGTCTGTATCAGTCTTGTAATGTTTTGAAGTGCTTTTATTTAATTTAACATTCATTTGCTCCTGAAATGTCCATGGAAGTAATCGAAACTTTAAAAAGTTGCCGGATCGATTCTGGAACTTGCCGGATCGATTCTGGATCCTCCATGCCCCGCATCGATTCAGATCGCCGAATCGATCATTGCTGACACTACTACTGTCTGAATGCCTATACTGTAACCATTTTGTTGGGTGGAGACAGCCTTCTCCATGTCTCCTACTAAGTGTTCTGAATGCCTATAAACTCTGTGCATTGCTACTGTACTGCCCTACAATCTTAGAACGCAGTAACTCTGAAAACGGCAAACTGAGAAAAAAGGCTTCAAAGTTTTCCATATGGCGCGACAACTGTGTTGCCGGTAAATTGGTGGTGACACTTCCTGGTAATGCTTGTTTAGGATAGAAATTAAATGCACACAAAAAAAAACAAAAAAAAACCAACATTCATGTGTCTTTTTGCCACAAAAACAGAGTTACTGCGTTCTTGGCTGGTATTACTGCCACAAAATGGAGTTACTGCAGGAGTTACTGCGTTCTTAGCTTGTATTACTGTCTACTCCCAAACCAGTCCCATTGGAACGTGCAGCAGTAACTCGCCGACTTACTGCGTTTTTGTTTAACCTTTTTGGGTCATTTTTGCACTTTCAAAATGAGTTTTCTCCAAAACGGGACGGTGTTGGACCACCATTTTTGGACACAAGACAAATGAGGTAGTTTAGAACCCATTTCCGATATAAAAAAAAATCGACCATTTTGAGTTACTGCGTTCTTGTATTGCACGGCAGTGTAACACACTCTTGGGAGCGGAGGAGGAGAAAGCCGTCCACCTGTCTTCCACTAAACGTTAAGGATCAAACACACGAACTGTTAACCCATGTATGTAGACATTTTGTTGTGATATTGAGTGGGTTATGTGTGCAAACATTTGCTGAGTTACTTGGGCACAATCCCTGATGCTGAACAAAAAAGTAACGTTGTGTGTGGAAAAAAAGTTGCACACTGCTTTGGACTTTTTCTTCTCTTTGAGTCATTTTTTCTTTTCATTCATTCACTGGCAAGCATGAAGACCGTGAATCTGAGGAAGACGGACAGGTCGAAACGTCACATGCTTGCCAGTGAATGAATAAAAAGAAAAAATAACTTAAAAAGAAGAAAAAGTCCAAAGGAGTGCGCAAACTTCTATGTGTGCAAACAGCCGTCAGCTCAGCTGTATGTGATCTCGCTGGGTCTGGGCTGAAGGGACTGGGAGTCTGAAGCTGGCTGCCTGCTGTTTATAAATCTGGATGAAAATTAACAGCTGCCCCGCTACTATCTCCTACAACTATTGCCGCCCACACCCCACAGTTTGCAGTGTGATGATTCGGCATGATTGCTTGTTTGCGCCATTCCTATTGCGTGGCGTTGAGTACAGAGGCATTTTGACAGACAACCGTTTATCCTGCCCACACTTGCGTAGCCCCTAAACCTCTTAGTTGTGCCATGAGTACCCCCTAATTCATGTTCTATATCGCTTTCTCTGTCCTAATGTAACTGCTACATACATTTGTTATAATAATAACATCTTTCCAAGTACCCCCTGCACTGTGCTCGCATACCCCTAGTGGTACACGTACCCCTGGTTGGGAAACACTGCACTAGACCCCTGAACAGCTTTTTGCTCTAGGGGTTTAGCTTGCTAGGCTAAGCCTTCTCCCTATCTTCCACTAAATGGTCTGAATGTCTGAAGTGCTTGAACTGTAACCATTTTTGTTGGGTGGAGAAAGCCTTTCTTCCCAATCTTCCACTAAATGTTCTGAATGCCTGAAGTGTTTGAACGGTAACCATTTAGTTGGAAGGGGAAAACCTTCTCCCTGTCTTACACTAAATATTGTGAATGCCTATAAACTGTAACCATTGTGTTGGGAGGAGAAAGCCTTCTCCTTGTACTTCTACTAAATGTTCTGAATGCCTAAACTGTCTAAACGGTAACCATTTTGTTGGGAGGGGAAAGCCTTCTCCCTGTGTTCTACTAAGTATTCTGAATGCCTATAAACTGTAACCATTTTGTTGGGAGGAGAAAGCCTTCTCCTTGTACTTCCACTAAATGTTCTGAAAGCCTGAAGTGTTGGAATGGTAATCATTTTGTTGGGAGGGGAAAACCTTCTCCCTGTTCTCTACTAAGTGTTCTGAATGCCTATAAACTGTGTGCATTGCTACTGTAACACACTCTTGGGAGCGGAGGAGGAGACAGCCGTCCACCTGTCTTCCACTAAACGCTTTGTGACAAAGGCACCTCCTCCGTGGTCCAATGGGCAGAGCCTGACAGCCACCACCAGGGGAGCGACAAAGGGGGTAGTTGTCCCGGGCCCAGGGACAGAGTGGGCCCTGAATTGGTTTATC
>NC_085859.1:15678729-15701229 GCF_034702125.1 Engraulis encrasicolus
AAATCCATTCGTAACTTTTTGAGTTATCCTTCTGACAAACAAACAGACAGACAGACAGACAGACAGACAGACAGACAGACAGACAGACAGACGGACAAACCAACACAACCAAAGACGTAACCTCCTTGGCAGAGGTAATTAATAGTACATCATTGAGAAAGAAACTGTTACGATCCAGAATATGTGACAAGCACACAATGTTGATTTGCTTGAATGGCAATAACAACACCACAGTATTTCTGGCCAAGGATGGAATGCCTTTCATTTCTCCTCTACTCAGAGCAAGAACAACACCCTCAATCCTCAGAGTCTCTCTCTCTCTCTCTCTCTCTCTCTCTCTCTCTCTCTCTCTCTCTCTCTCTCTCTCTCTCTCTCTCTCTCTCTCTCTCTCCCCCCTCCCTGTCTCTCCCCCTCAACCCCACTCCCTTCTTCTCCCTTATCCTTTCTGACTGCTCTGCTTTGTTTACTTTCTCTCAGGCCTCTTTTGCAGTCAGTAAGGGCAGCAAACTTTCTTCCTTGTAACTTGTCTGTTCTGTTGTGCTTTGGGAGAGTATTACTAATGTGGAGTAGGAGAGAGGGTGTTGCATTGCTTCCCATGCCAACCTCTGGGACGGCCTGCTGAAAAATTGAGCAATTACTGGGATTGCACAATTAAAGCAGAGCAGAGCAGAGTGCTGTGTTTCAGTGGGCCTTATTACTCGAATTGCGTGATTGGGCCTTAGAGCCCATATGCAGCATTTTTCATTCAAATAGGGGTAAAAAATCCTGACCGTGTGTGTGTGTGTGTGTGTGTGTGTGAGTGTGTGAGTGTGAGTGTGAGTGTGAGTGTGTGTGTGTGTGTGTGTGTGTGTGTGTGTGTGTGTGTGTGTGTGTGTGTGTGTGTGTGTGTGTGTGAGTGTGAGTGTGAGTGTGAGTGTGCGTGTGCGTGTGTGTGCTGACAGCTTTTGCCCGGCCCGGGACAAAGTCATCTGAAAGGCTTCTCCTCTCAATACATGTAACATAACGAGGACTCAGTTCTGGGCTGCCCATGCCCATCTCCCTGGGCCAATGAAAATTGGACACATTGCCTCCCCTGTGCGTGCACACATGCCAGCGTGTGTATGTGATGAAAGGAACATATCTCCATACATGGCACTACTGAACTGAGCTCTCTGTGTGTGTGTGTGTGTGTGTGTGTGTGTGTGTGTGTGTGTGTGTGTGTGTGTGTGTGTGTGTGTGTGTGTGTGTGTGTGTGTGTGTGTGTGTGTCGCCCACTCTGGGGCAGCGTGTTGGCCAGATGAGACCCCAGCTGTTGTGTCCTCTTGGTCAGGGTCAGATGGGGGCAGCCCAGGCCCCTGCTCACTACACTATGGGCCTCACAGCAGCCACAGAGCCAGGGACACAGCAAGCAACACACTCACTCCAATCAGGGTGACACACACACACACACACACACACACACACATAAACACACAAACACAATCAAACACGCACGCGCACACACACACACACACAGAAAGGAAGTGAGAAGCAGGCGCAAGCACATATAAACGCATGCACACACACACATACGCGTGCAGCACACACACACACACACACAAACACACAGACAACAGACGTGGACACACACAACAGACGCTGACACACACACACACACACACACACACACACACACACACACACACACACACACACACACACACACACACACACACACACCATCGCTTTGAATTCTTGTCACAAAGGTACAGATAGGAGTGATGTCACACACACGCACACATGCACACACTCGCACACACGCGCACTATCACTTTCAATTCTTGTCAAAATAAGATTAGAGATCACACACACACACACACACACACACACACACACACACACACACACACACACACACACACACACACACACACACACACACACACACACACACACACACACACACACACACACACACACACACACACACACACACACACACTCACAGTAACTCATAAGTCATTGAGATTTGGGGAGCCAGTTGGAGATAGCCGCTCAAAACAGCAAACAACATCATTAGCAAACAATCAACAGATGACAACAACAACAAACTCCTCCAAAATAAAAGTCACCACACTACACTGTCCAGACCGATACTCTGCCAGCCACTCTTAACAATGCTTTTATATCGCAATCAGTCACAAGCCTACAGTTGCAAACAAGAATTTATGCGCTTATATTAACACGCAAATGAGCTTTGTTGATGCTACGCTCCAAAAGCTGACACATTATACAGTGCACTCGTGAGACGACTTGGCTGTGTTTCTGAATAATAATAATAATGCTTTATGGCACTTCATTAGCCGTGTGAAAGTATACGGTTATGAAAGTGATTTAACTTCACTAAGGACGTTTTTGGGGGGCAAACGTCCAAATATACTGTAAAAAAAACAGGCAGTGTAATTTAGATGCTGGTTATACGTATATGCGGATATTTTTAAATGAATTTTTTATGTTTCATTTTATCTGTTTACGTTCAAACATGACACGTGGATAAAAACAAAAACTCCACTGTGACAGATGCGATTTATCCCCATAAATGGGATATTTTTAGAAACAGTTATGAAATGAGCGTTGTAAAACTCATTTGCTTTGAAAAATGCCCTCATACTGTATGTCTAAACAGCTTCTTAACGGCAACAGTGCTGAGAGGCTTTTGCTATAGTTGGCCCGAAGATGACAACCCTACCGTAGGTTAAGCTGGTGGGGAAGTGTGTGTGGGAGGTAGGCCGATGTACTCTTTGTTGTATACCTCATACAGTAGGTTTGTTAGGCAGTGTATGTACTGTAAAGAGTGGGATGCTATTTGCAGCATGATCTCCAAAAATTCCGTGCTCCTGGACACGGATGTTAAGGACACGAAGTCCGTGGCACGGATTTTGCCAAAATTCTGTGCTCCTGGACACGGAATTGTTTTCCGTGATGGGCACACGGAAGTGCTTTCTATAGGCTATTACCACAGCACTGTGTTAACTCTATCATTAGAAAATACATACCAAATGCTAATCCTAAACAAAATAATGCTATAGCAATTTTAAGTTGTGCCCTGACCAAAACATTCCCTAACCTTAACCTGTCATTAAAGACACATTTTTGAGAAATACCTTTTCCAGTTGTTTGCTAGGCTATCAAATTCATATAATGAATGAAAGAAAACGAGCTGTGCCCAGACCAAAACAATCCCTATGTTTTTTTTGAGAAAAAATATTTGAAATGAGAAAAATCCTGAGAAAACACAAGACTGTGGAAACATAGAGCTGTGGGAGTATAGAGAGAGCACTTCTGTGTGTCCATCACGGAAAATAATTCCGTGTCCAGGAGCACGGAATTTTGGCAAAATCCGTGCTCCTGGACACGGATTTTGTGTCCTTAACATCCGTGTCAGGGGGGGCACGGAATTTTTGGAGCTCATGTTGCTATTTATGTTGTGTCAATGACTCTGCCATTGTTCTAAGATAGTCCAGGTAGACAAAGCGCTCTGAAGAAGGCCATAAGGGCCGAAACGCGTAGGCATTGTAGCCAAATTAAAATAGTAAAAAATTGTAACCTTAACTACGTGCCACAGAATTTCTCTATCTGGACCAAGTTTGAGAGCCCCAACACTGATGAGCACCAAGGGAAAATGTGAAGACCAGAAGCACTCCAATTACCTGCTTGTGGTGTTTGATTGTTCTAAGATGCTTGTGTCACTGTTATCCAAACATGGAAGACGTGACCCACAGCACTATATCTTTGTTTTAATGGTTAAAAATAGGGTTGTAATGATATAGTTAACTCACGATTCATATCACGATTTCTGACCTACGGTTCGATACACCCCAAGATTTTTAAAATTCATGTATCTTTTTGATGATCGTTTATACTAGGTACAGAATAGGTTTATAGGATACAAGAGGCTACTAATAACTGTTTAAACATTTCATAATAATAATGACATTGATTTGAAGCTTGGAAGCACCATCACATCATATAATTTGGTTGTTCTCTGGACTGAAGGGTAACAGAACTTTGAAAGGGCATATCACGATACTGCCTTCTTGCATCACGATACAGTATTGTGACCCTGCATTTCACGATTTCTCAGTTCGATAAAATATTGTTGCAGCCCTAGTTAGAAATAATACTCTTGTCTGGCTTTCTCTGTGCACTTAGCATTGTTAGCCCAAAAAAAGGAGTTAAAAATGGAATGGGCTGGCACAATGTTGTTTCCCAGCCAACATACCCAATTGGCATAGTGTTTTAACGTGCCAGTTTTCATTTCATTCAGAAGTTTTCCCTTAAGTGTCTCTGAAGAACACCATGCTACTTTCGGAATATGAAACGGTTGAAGTGTGATGAGAGATGACTTCAGGGTCGATAAAGACCCTCTGTTCCTCTGGGTCGATAAAGACCCTCTGTTCCTCTGCTACGCTGCCCTACAATTTCAGAACGCAGTATAATTCAAAATGGCAAACTGAGAAAAAAGGCTTTAAAGTTTCCTTTCTGTCCACGCGACTGTGTTGGAGGTAAAGTGGTGATGACACTTCCATATAATACTTTTTTATGGTGAAAATTTATGCACACAAGAAAAAAGCAAAAAAAACAACATTCTCATTACTTTTTAGCTGAAAAATCATTATACTGCGCTCTGTTGTGGTATTACTGTCTACACCAAAACCACGGTGTCAATGGAGAAGTGCAGTATAATTCGCATTATACTGCGTTCTTGGCTAGTACGACGTAACCTCCTAAAACCAAAAAGCGCAGTATAATCATTTTTTTGCGTTTTTTTCCGAAACGGGACCAAGTTGGGCCAAAAAAATTAACACAAGAAAAAGAAGGTATTTTAAAGCCAATTTCCGGTCTAAACCCATTTTCGACCATTTTCAAGATACTGCGTTCTGATATTGTAGGGCAGTACTGGTCAGCCAGCCCACTAGACACAACACCGACCCACTTAACTCCGGCAAAGTGAGAGGGACAGCAACTTGGCAGGTGTGCTGTGCAGCCTGGACAGGACAGAAGCTCTCAGGTGAAACTAAGAGGGCCAAGAGACCGCAGCGCAGGTGGAAAAGTCTACGGGATGAGGAGCAGTGTGAAGCAAGCTAAACTTCCTGCCAGGAGATAGGCAGGCCTGTCACAACAAGGCAGGCAAACTAGGCAATTGCCTACGGCCTCCAGATGAAAACCATGCCCTAACCACTCCCTACACTTCCATCCATGACTGAAGTGCCCTTGAATAAAGGCACCTAATCCCACATTGCTTCAGGGACTGTAATCAATAACCTCCTGTAATATCTGTAAGTTGGTTTGGATTTTTTTTTTTTAAAACGTCAGCTAAGTGTAAATAATAATAAAGTAATAAAATCCAACCCTGGCCATGACTGTATATGTATAAGGGCCCCAAGTCCTTATTTGCCTAGGGCAGCAAAGTACCTTTAAACAGCCCTGGATATACAAAGCCAAATTGGTGCATACAGCAGGCAGATGATGCCGCAGTCCACCTGTCTCTCTGTTCAAAGATGGAAATAGATGGTCTCCTTCCTTCCTTCCCATCCCTCCATCTGCTGTACTTATCCAAAATATGCACATCAGTGCATTTAAAAGTTGTGCCCCTTCAACTTTAGATACAGGCATATTATTTATTACATTACATTATACTTAGCTCATGCTTTTTATCCATGGCAACTTACAGATATTACTTCATTATTAATACAGATATTAGGTTACAGTCCCTGGAGCAATGTGGGGTTGGGTGCCTTGCTCAAGGACATTTCAGCCATGGATGGAGGTGTAGTGAGAGGTAAGGGGAGGATTGGAACGGTTCACCTCCACATCAGGTGCGCGTTTCCCTTCCGCAACTTAATAATGTCAAAGTGAGATGTTAAAGAAAAAAAAGGTAAGATCTAGCCATCCTTGTTTAGGCTACATAAAATATGAGGAAGTTACTCAGACGTGATTCGCCATTCCTCGCCCTAAAATTGATTAGAATGCAGGAAATTGCATCTAAAAAACAGATTTTTTTTCTGGGAGAGGACTCCCAGACCCTACGCCAATCACAACACCCGCTAGTCAAAACGAGTTCCTGCGTCCCAGTTGGAACCTGCAACTCTACAGTCCAACTCCCTAACCATTACACCACAGCTGCCCACACATACAGGTATACAGTATGTATAGAGTAGAGTAGAGTAGAGTAGAGTAGAGTAGAGTAGAGTAGAGTAGAGTAGAGTAGAGTAGAGTAGAGTAGAGTATCGTTTATTGATCCCAGGGGGAAATTAAGGTGTCAAGTAGCATACACACATAGGCTACATAAATAAAGACATTGCTCACGAGACATTACACACATACTTACACATAAAATAACCATATATAGCTCACTGTTACATACATTTTGCCAAGGCATATCTCTCTCACTCTCTCTCTCTCTCTCTCTCACACACACACACACACACACACACACACACACACACACACACACACACACACACACACACACACACACACACACACACACACACACACACACACACACACACACACACACACACACCAAAAAATAAAGTGTCCACAGTGTCACATGTGCCTTAGCTGAGTGGCACATAGAAGCCAGGACAAGTGGCCAATAAAGTGTCCAGGAGTGTCCATAGTCTCTCTACCTAGTACAATGTCCATTGTATTCCTTGTATTTCTTTGGGGGGGGGGGAGAGAGAGAGATGGAGGGTAACACACGTCGCCCGCTGTGTCACTGCCCACACCACACACACACCCACACCCATACCCACCCACACCCACACACACACCCACACACACACACACACACACACACACACACACACACACACACACACACACACACACACACACACACACACACGCACACCAAAAAGTAAGTGTACATAGTGTCACGGGTGCCTTATACGTAGATATACATACGTAGCTATACATACGTAGATATATTGCAAAGTCCTGAGCCATAAGCGACTGTGAAGGGGTTGGTTAGTTTCCCCAATACTGTATACCCATATCTGGGCACTTCTTTTTTCCACATTGCACTGCATACCGCACCCTCTGTTGCTTTGCGCTTCAGTGGGGAGAATAAAAAGCCTCTTGGGTGCCCATCGAAGGAAATTGGAAATGTATAAATTAAATGTGCTGCACGGTAATGAGACGGGTTATGGTGCAGTTTGCCGGTAACCAATTGGAATGTGAAGACCAGTTAACAGCCGTTAAATTGAAAAGGAGGGCTAGACACTCTACGGGTACAGATATGCGTAGTTATGTACTACGTCAGGGCTATTCATGAGCTGCAGTGGGTGAGCTCTTGGTGTGAGCCAGGCAAAGCAGACAGCTGAGGATTAACTATGGCATGTCTGCAAAACCATAAACCATCGGGTTATATCTGCATTCACATCAAATGATGCAAGAAAACAAACATAAAACGACTTTTACAACATTTTTTTTTTAACCCAGACCTTTTTTTTCATTTTCTGCAACCTTTCTAAACCAGTGTCATCTGACCAAACATTAAAGACACAGAGTCAATAACAAGAAAAGACAGCTGATAAAAGTCAGAGAAAGAGATGAGTCGGGAAGATCTGAGAGAATGAAACTTTGAGGGGGAAAAAAATTCTAAGTGAGATCTGAGCAGAGCCTACAAGTAAGAGCTACCCAAATCCACCAGCCCTCACCTTAGGCAGGAGGTTCTGAAAGTGAGGTTTCGGGGATGCCAAGGGGTCTGGGTTACATACGGTAGGTCTGGCAACAAAACGTTGTAACAATGGCATACACGAAAAAGCAGAGTGGGTTCAAGCTAATTATCGGTTATTTGTTTCAATGAAGTTGAATTTACACACAACCCCACCACCGTTAATGTGAGGCAAGCAGATACACAGTAGATTCACATTTAACGAGAAAGCTGCTCATTAAAATGAATGATAAACAATTATGGTAACTATAATTTTTATGGTGTGATATGGTGCGAGAGTCCTTGGACACTGTTCTGCTCCATTTGGAGTCCATTCGAGGTCTGCACCTCAGCCCAAAACAATGAGAACCCTCACCCTATACGACCCAGTCACTCACATCAGTGGTGATGGCCAGGGAAGCCGACCGGGGAGGACAAAGGGGCTAGTTGTCCCGGGCCCAGGGAGACAGGGGGCCCAAAATTGAGTTTTCATTGCACTGTATGCATTGAATGGGGGGGCCCTTTCAGATGACTTCTTCCTGGGCCCAGCAAAAGCTGTCAACAGCCCTGGTGACGGCTGCCGTGGAATATTCCAGTTTACTAGACTAAGCACAGCAAAACACAGTTACTCTCCGAGAGCTATGAAAGTGCCCACAAAGCCCTATTACCTCCAGCCAGCCAGAACATTGAAAATGGACAAATAGAAGCAGGAGAGGCAGAAGAGGCAGAGGCCTGCTGTCCGTCTTCCTCTCCCTCTCCCTCTCCCTCCTTCTCTTCTGTCTTTCCAGCCTTCCCCCTGCACCCTCCCTCTCATCTCTCTATCCCTCTCGCTCGCTGTCATTCTCCTCTCTCTGTCTTGACCTCTCTGTCTCTGTTTTTCTCTCTGTCTCTCTCTCTCCATCTCTCTCCATCTCTCTCTCTCTCTCTCTCTCTCTCTCTCTCTCTCTCTCTCTCTCTCTCTCTCTCTCTCTCTCTCTTTCCAGCCTTTTCCCATTTTTTTAGTCCATACAAAGCTGTGAGTTCAAAAATTCACCACTCACTCAGGTCCATTCCATTCCATTCCATTTCATTTCGAGGTGGAGCGGGTGGGGTGGCTTTTTATTAGCTGCTAATGCTACAAAGAGGCCGCAACGAAACCCGGTCTCTGTGAGTAAGACAAACAAGTTTCATCTCTTTGTCGCCGAGGCTGTTGCCAAGGTTGTCAAGCTCACTCTCAATCTCTCAGAGACTCAATTTGGATTTACTGAAGGCTCGTTTTCACATCTTTTCCCTGGCAAGGGGGCGTGGCGCCATGACAAAGCAGCCCTGGCAGAATGGATTTAGTCAGGCATGGCTTACCTCAGAAAACGTCTCACCTCGGCCGGCCCTGTCAAACCGACACCTTATTATCTCTCTGGAATTATTCATGTATAGCGTGGATCCCTGGTGGGTGCGTGGCGCTAAGACAGACAGACACACTCGTGTCATAAGTGCGGCCGTTTTTGAAGTAAAGATAGAACGGAGACGGGGGGGAAACTCTGGCGGGAGTCAAATGGAGTTTGCTGTGAGTCCGCTTTGAGACAAGTTCGTAACTGATGGGAGTAATATGAGCTACTCGGCTTCCTTTGACTTTGACTGGCAGGTTGTCTGTCTGGCTGAGGAGAGATTGGGCAAGAACACAGGGGGAGGATATGGAGACTGCTGATTGGTGCCATAGAAGTGTATGTCCTCAAGAGAACCTAGTTCAGGAGACACACCATGGAGCACACCACAGGCTCGTTTGTGATGCCGCATTCTGTGCAGATCTGTGCCGCACACAAGCGCACTACGCGTGTGTGAAGCATTCTGGTTAGAAATCGTATCCGCGACGCGGCATATGGGAGTGACTTCTGTTCCGCATTCTTGTGACATGGTGTCAAGTTGTCGTGGGAACAGATTTTCGGTAACACTTCATTTTAGGGATACATCTATTAGCACTAATACATACAATGTGCCTGTATAAGTAACTTATAAGGCATGTACAAAGCAAAATCAAACATTTGCATGTATTCGCAAATGTCTTGTTCATGCACAATAAGGGATTTATTACCAATTTAACCTTAGTAAGGACCTAGTAGGCCTTAGCGTTTGCTTAGTACATGCCTTACAAGTTGCTTATGCAGGCATTAACATTGTATGTATTAGTGCTAATAGATGTATCCCTAAAATAAAGTGTTACCACATTTTCTGCTGCACAGTAGTACTGGTGCAGTTACTTCACTCTCACTGTGCTGGCATGGACCTCCCCCATGTTGTTAGTAATCTGCCCTGATTGGCCCTCATCTACCTGATGTGAATTGCCTGTGCCAACCGTGACCGTCCACATGTTTGCGAGGCAGTTCACTCGCTGCATCAAACAGGAAGCAGATGTTTTTTTATTTCTGTCAATGTTGGTTGTTGACCATTCTTCCCCACCTTTCTAAGACCAAGCAGATCTTGTTGCGATCCAGAAAATACATGCGTGGTTGCAAACATGACTCAAAATTATTTTTTTGCCATGTGCAAGAGACTTTTTCTGACATTATGTTGGTCCGTCAAGTTTATTCAGCAAGATGTGCAAGAGAATTCTACATTATGTTGGTCCTTCCATCCGCCAGTTGGAAACTGCTTTGCATAACTGGGGTGCATTTCTGGAAAGTGTAGTTGTTAACAGTTAGCAACTTCTGTAGTTGCCAATGGGAAATTGTATTGCAACCAACAAAGTAGCTAACATAGTTAGCAACTATGTTTTCCAGAAATGCACCCCTGCTTTGCACTTTGTTTTTCTATGCAACTTAGGGTCTGATGACCTTGGTGTGTTGAAGTGACAGTATGTGAAGAGACATTCTGTCCTCGATTTTAAATGTGTATAGTATTTCTTTCTCAATGTGGTGTCTTGTTCTCTGTTGAAGAAACACTGACAAGCGTGGCATGCATACAAAGTAAACAAATCTTTGCAGTGATCTCACTTGCAATGAGATCTGATGCAATACCCTATATTGCAAGGGCAATAAACTGAGCTCTCAAAAAAATATTTGGTCCCTTTTACCTTGTTATTTTTTAATGCATTTAATTGATTAGCCTAATCAATTTAGGTGACTTATACACTGACAGTAATGCCATCGTTGCAAATAATATGGCATTTCAGCAGGAAAAACAAAATAAAATAAAAAAACTGACAAAAAAAACTGAGCAAAATCTACCTAAAAAGCAAGTGAGAGGCATTGGGCAGAGCTGATGGTGCTGATTCATAGTAGGAATGATATGACAGGCAGGTTTAAACGGCAGACTCCTCAGCTGTTTGCCTTTGCACTGCAGAATGGCATTTCGACATATAGCCGATCAACATGACACCTCGCGTCAGATTGATGGCCAGATGTCAAAAGATAATGACATGCCTGCCCACCTACGCGCCTTGCAGAGATTCCACACAAATCCACACGGGCATACATACATTACACGGTGCAAACACACACACATGCACACACACACACGCACGCACGCACACACACACACACACGCACACACACACACACACACACACACACACACACACACACACACACACGCACACACACACGCACACACACACACACACACACACACACACATTATGTGACGGAAAAACAATCCTATATTCTGCTGCGATTTCTTATTGCTTCAGGGGGAAAAGATTGCGTCTGACTGGTGATTTCAAAAGTAGCCTGCTGTGGGCTGAGCTTTCACTGGATCCATCTTTATAGCTGCTGTGCATTTGAATGGTCTGATTCAGTCAATTACCGGATCAATAACAATCACTGTGATGGCCAATGAACGAGGGAAAGAATGAGCGAACGAGAGAATAAATGAATGAATGACAGAAGGAAGGATGGAAGGAAGGAAGGAAGGTTGGAAGGAATGAAGGGAGGAAAGAAAGAAAGGCAGAAAGAAAGAAAGAAAGAAAGAAAGAAAGAAAGAAAGAAAGAAAGAAAGAAAGAAAGAAAGAAAGAAAGGAAAGAAGGAAGGAAGAACAAAAGAAAGAAAGAAAGAAAGAAAGAAAGAAAGAAAGGAAAGAAGGAAGGAAGAACAAAAGAAAGAAAGAATGAATGAATGAATGAAAGAATGAATGAATGAATGACGTAAGGAAAGAAGGAAGGAAGAACAAAAGAAAGAAAGAATGAATGAATGAATGAAAGAAAGAAAGAAAAAAAGAAAGAAAGTCAGTCAATGAATGAATCAGTGAATAAATTAATTAATGAATGAATGCAGAATACAGTAAGAGAATATTGGAGGGAGTACATCAGCAAATCAGGTTCAACAATGTTGTTCAGTGATTACATGCGTTAATTAATAACGAACGGTTCAGTGACTAAGTGAGACCGAGGGCAAGTAATAACAATAAAAAATCAACATAATGTTTTGAAATTACAGGCAAACTACAAGGCCCTGGACGACACCTGAGAAAGCTCGCTGGAGATGATCAGTGACCCACAGTAGAAAACAAATAACACTACGAGGAATAAAGTTTTTATATGCAATATAAAATGCAATATGCAATAGCCTGCTAACAAGTGCGGAATGACATTCACTGTCAGTGAGTTTGAAGGTGTGAATCCCAAGTAGTCAGAATCATGAGGCATCAGCAGGGTAGTTAAAAAAGCCCAACAACAAGCCCAGAGGATAGAAACACATACTGTACAGTAGCACAAAAACAGGAACCCCCACCAGGCACTTTAACCCCAGTCACACAAGTCATTGAGCTACTGGTTGAAATCGATTGGGAAAAATCAATGCGACACGTCTCTAGCTTGTTTTATGTACAATGCAGAATAGCACCCCAGTGCATTTTAAAGATATCATCATTATTAAAGATTTCCTGACAAATGTCCTGCACTTTTCTTTCAGGCTATTGCATCATTTCCCCCAGTCTATACTCCTCCACATCCTGGGCGACTTCTAAAACTGTCCTCCTCAGGCTCTGACACTGCACCCCTGATGCAAGGAGGTGACAGGAACCTTGAAGTTCCACGGAATGTTAGGTGTCTGACTGCCGGATACATTGACACTGACTAGAGGAGACGCCGTGGGTTCTATTCTGAGGTGAGGCAACGTTGCGGGGTGGGACTAGACCCGTAAACCGAAAATAAAAAAATTGACATTTCCCATTCATCTCTATGGGAGACTTGAAACTTACCAATTCTTTTAAATCAGCCAAATACATATTTTTTTCAGGCTGACCCTTTATTTGATCAATTGTACTGTAAATGACCAATGAGCATTGTTAATTGATGAATGTCTTAACAATTGATTTGATTGACAATTAGTATTCTTTTAGAATTCTTTTCATTGACAGTCAAACGCAACCACCGTCCTGTCAGCGCTTGTTTTCAGCGTTGTTAAGGTACGAATCCGGACATATAGATCGAAAGAATCCTTGCCGATTAATCGTGGATGCTTCAAAACCGTTGAATGGAGTACAATAGAGGCACACTGTCCATATAGTATATACGTCAGTGGTCGGATACCAATGTGGAATTCTATGGAATTTTCCTGTTGTGATTTCTGCGACGACAGTACAAAAATGGATTTCTGTGATGCAGTTTGTTGTTGCGGAGAGGTTCAGCTGAGTCGGAAGCAATGCTGTCTGCATTCAATTGTAGATGCAACTTTGATTCAATCAAAATGTGATTTGATTTGACTGGCGCCAGTCTGTTCTGAAGCTGTGTCACGATTGCGACATGGATGGCTGATGTACATATTTGAACCCTCTCTACATGTTTGTCTTCTCAAAATAGCATCTGGGCTCTGTGTACCCCAGTCATCACAATCTAATTACAAGACGACTGGAAAACAAGGCAGGAGGTTTGGTCCCCATAGTACACTGCTGCCGAGTAACTTCCGATTTATTGATTGTTAAAAACCTCACACCCTTAAGGCATAATGATGTGGTGTTTCAGCACTGTAACCTTTGCAGTGCATGTCTTTTGGCCAGGCCAGAGACAATGTCATCTGAATGGCCCCCCTTGCTCATCACATACAATGTAATGAGAACCTAATTCTTGGGGCCCCACTCTCTCTCTGGGCCTGGGACAACTGACAACTTTGTCCGCCTTTATTGGCGTCCCCGGACCACTGGATAAGCAGTCAGCTGTGGCTGGAGCTAATGACTGGTAGAGACCTGCAGCAAGTCTTAATGTTGTGGAGCTATGGGAGGGATCGTTAGAGCCAGCGATGCAATGGAGGCAGGACTGGGCTGGAGGGGACAAAAAATCAGGCCAGGGCATTTTCAGCCAAGACCGGTCGACAAGGCATTGAGAGAAAGCCTGTGACAACATTTTCAGTCATCTATTATAAGCTATTGTGACTACGACAGCCAAAATGAATATTTCAATCTGACTTGGAGAGGTCAGCAGTGGTGACACGAGGGCTGATGCCACTACATGACAGTAACGGGAGGACCAGACCAAAATTACCAACAGTCCACTGAGCAAATGCCCTGTATGCCTTATGGCCAATCCAGCCGTGGATGTAATGGAGGACACAGTAAATGCCGAGTAAACAGAATCATGGCCACCTCGCAGTTTTCAGAGACTACACTGCTATTAATACAGCAGGGCATCCCACACTGTAAAAATATACAGTGTTAACTCTACACTTAGAGAGTTCTCGGGGGCAAAATACACTCTAGAAGATGTTAAATTGACTCTCTAAGAGTTGGATTCACACTGCATATTTTATTGTGGAGCCAAAATAGAATTGATGCATGATCATGATGCACCACAGGACATGCATCCTATACTACAATAGAATTGAAATGCACCAAATCCAAATCATATCATTACAAACTCACACTCTTTCACATAAACACTTACTTGAGATCATTACTGTAAAGTGCACTCGAACTGCTGAAACATCTTTTGCATGTCTGATCAACGTTGTGGCGTCCATTTTCCCAAAGTTCCAAGGAATGGTCAACACTAGGCCTTGGCCTTGAACGCGCACTCTTTATGTTACGGTGCAGAAAATAATTTATTGTGTCTGTCCAGGATGGTAACAAGTGATGAATGAAAGTCCAGTTAAAATAACTTAACAGTCCAAACTGAATGAGAAGGTCATATGATTGTGGCAACATAAAGTAGATATGGTCAAAATAGTGTTTCAGACCGAGCTGCATTTCTCATTCACTCAACCAATCAAAATGACCCGGCTATATGACACTTGACATATGACGTCACCCCAATGGTGTTCGTCACACATAAAGCAATAAATATAAAACCAAAACTAAATACATAATCCAGCCATAAACTTTAATATTATCCATAATAACCAAATATTTCATATTCAACCCAAAATATTATATTAGTAGACTAAAACATACAAAACACCAAAATGGCTGTAACAAACGTTTCATTACTGAAAAACATGTCCTGTCTTTAAAAACTGTCATTTACAGTACATCCACCTAATGTGATCAACAAATTCATAGTTTTACACACAGTCCATTTTGCAGCGTTGATTCAACATTGATAGAGAGTAGTGCCAAATCAAGTAGGTAGCAGGCTTCACTCAGGTTTCTTTATAACTTTTAAGGGTGCTGTCCCAAATGAATACTTAGAATCAAAGAAAAGGGGGGCGCACCTTGCATCAATTTTTTTCTTTATTTTTCTGTGCACAGACGCGTTTCGGCGTGTGCCTTCCTCAGTGCCAGAAGACTGCAGAAAATGACTGTGCACATGGCTGGTTTCATTACATGGCCACACACACTACAGCTGATTTAGTGAGCTGTGAAGGCTGTGGAGCCATGGGGCCGCAGCCCGGCCCAGTTACCTTGAGGCTGTGTGCAGGGAAACCGCAACGGAGCGTCCAACACAACGCAACGTGATCAACAAATTCATAGGCTACCCGCGGCTGATTTTAACAACTACACGCCTGGTTTAGTGAGTTTATGTGAAGGCTGAGAGAGGGGGGAAGGGAGGGGAGGAGAAGAGAGGAGAGGAGAGTAAAGGAGAAGGAAGGGAAGGGAAGGGAAGGGAATGGAAGGGAAGGGGAGGAGAGAAGAGAAGAGAAGAGAAGAGAAGAGAAGAGGGCAGGGTGGAGAGGAGAGGAGGAGAGAGAGAGAGGAGAGGAGAGGAGAGGAAGAGAGAGGGAAGAGTAGAGGAGAGAAGAGGAGAGGAGAGGAGAGGAGTGGAGAGGAGAGGAGAGGGAGAGGAGAGGAGAGGAGAGGAGAGGAGAGAGGAGGAGGAGAGGGAAAGAAGAGAGGAGAGAGGAGGAGGAGAGGGGAGGAGAGGGGGAGGGAATGGAGGGAAGGGGATTGGTAGGGAGGGCACGAGAGGAGAGGAGAGAAGAGAAGAGAAGAGAAGAGAAGAGAAGAGAAGAGAAGAGGAGCGGAGCAGAGGAGAGTAGAGGAGAGGCGAGGACAGGAGAGGAGAGGAGAGGAGAGGAGAGGAGAGGGCAGGAGAGCAGAGGAGGGGGAGAGGAGGGCAGATGGGTGAGGAGAGGAGAGGAGAGGAGAGGAGAGGAGAGGAGAGGGCAGGAGAGCAGAGAGGCGGGGAGGAGAGAGGAGGAGGAAAGGGGAGGAGAGGGGGAGGGAATGGCGGGTAGGGGATTGGTAGGGAGGGCACGAGAGGAGAGGAGGGGAAGGGACAGGAATAGTGGGGAGGAGAGGAGAGGACAGGACAGGAGATGAGAGGAGAGGAGAGGAAACGAGACGACATGAGACAAGACGGAAAGAGATGAGAGGAGAGGAGAAGAGAGGAGAGGAGAGGAGAGGAGAGGAGAGGAGAGGAGAGGAGAGGAGAGGAGAGGAGAGGAGAGGAGAGGAGAGGAGAGGAGAGGAGAGGAAGGGGGAACGGAGCAGAGGGGAAGAGAGGAGAAGGGATGAGAGGCCACAGGCCAGCAGCGTAGCGTTACCTTGAGCCCGGCACACTCCGCTGCGGAGCCCCTGTCCACTCCAGTGATGTAGATCCCCAGGCCGTATTCGGCACCGCCGCGGATCATTAGCCCCAGGGGCCGGCCGTCCTCCATATTCACAGTCACCTGCACACAGACAACACAGAAAACACACATCAGTCGAGATATGAGGTGACTGGAATTATTAGCATTCAGAGGTGTCTAAAGTAAACGCAGAATTCCTCCATGGTTGAGTTCACCTGTGCAAGACAGATGGGGTCGAAAACGTGCACTAGCATTGTATCACTGCGCACAGACAGACAGCAGAGATAACACACATCAGCGGTGACTGGCAGCCTTGGCATAGTGGTTAGAGAGTTGCAGGTTCATATCGCACCCTTACCTGTCCTCTCTACATCTCCATCCATGACTGAAGTGACTTTGAGAAAGGCACCTACGTAAACCCCACATTGCTCCAGGCACTGTAACCAATACCCTGTACCTGAATAAGTGAAAGTCGCTTTGGATAAAAAAGCGTCAGCTAAGTGTAATATAATGTAATGTAATGGCATTATTAGCATTTAGAGGTGCCTAAAGCAAACAGAGAATTCTTCCATGGTCAAGTTGACCTGCACACAGATAGGTCGAAAAAGAACACTAGCATTGTATCGAACACGCTTGTTTGCAATGTAGCAGTTCAATCAGTGTCATGATGTAGTAGCATTGTTAGTAAGCAGGACCCCGTTTCTTGACAGTGCCGTTGCTAACTAGTGAGCAACTTAGTCAGTTGTCAAAAGGAAATTGAATTGCAAGAAAGTAAATTGTTAACTTAAGCTGGGCTTACACTGTGCGACTTTTGCCCCGATTTTGCCCCGATTTGGCACTCGCACGACTTTTTGAGAGTCGGGCCGATTTCTTGCTCAATCGCAGGTCAATCGTGAGTCTCGCATCGTACAGTGTACATGGGGTAACGACAAGCGATTTCGCCTCACGATCGTGCAATCGCAGGGTCGCAAGAAAATCAAAACGGTTTGAAATTCTGGTCGTGGCTCGTGCGTAAATCGCACAGTTAAAGCAGTGCTACGACCCGATTTGACACTTCACATGCACAAATTAATAGGGCCGTGCGATTCGCTGTTGAGCCCGACTTCATCTCCACCTCAGGTGCGAATGTTCCCTCCTCTGCAGACCGGGGAAACATGCCTGTCGCGTCGTACGGTGGAAGCATTTCGCTCGCATCCGACTGTCGGCTCGTGTAGTGTGAGGACATGAGTCGTGAGCTGAGAACTTTTAAACAGTGAAATTCCATCGTGCAGTGTGAGCAGAAGCTTAAGACCCACGAGTGAAAATGTCGCACAGTGTATGCCCGGCTTTAGTCAGCAATGACACTGTTGAGAAATGAGGTCCAAGTCTATTAAAAACCGAAATATAATGAATACTACCAGTACCGTGCACAGTAGCACTGCAGGTGCTGATGGGCGTGTTGGGGGCATGTGGAACCTACGCAGGGGCGCAACTACTCATTTCTGTGGGGGTATGCAAGAACTATTTAGGTGCCCCCCCCAAAAAAAACACTTGATAATTATTTGGCGCCCCTCTCTCTGGCGCCCCCCTGCAACGCATACATCGCATATACTGTAGTTGCGCCCCTGAACTGCCGGCTGCCTTACTAGTTATAAAGGCTATATATAATATTATTGTCACATGCGGTCACATGCTTTTGATAATGAAGCATTTGTAGATTATCATGTCAACATGAAACACAGTACATTGTGACAAAAAAAAGTTCAAAAAAGAACTTTCAAAGGGGGCATTTTGTGTCCAGTATAAGGCAAAGGGACAGGTGCTTTAGCACCACCTCGTTCCTATCTGTGGCACAGGCCATGAGTAATATTGCAGTTAGTCAAGTCTTTTCAGTGACTATTGCAGCTCTCCAATGGCATAACCATGCACTTTACGAGGCTCCAAACGAGATATAATGAATAGTATACAGTGAATGTAGCCTACACTGTTATCTGCAATTCAGTGCTTGCCACTTGGAAAATAGCGTCTCCAATATAGTTTTAGTAATAAACTAGACAAGGTAAAACAGCAATGCTGCTTCGACTGAAAAGGAAAAACCACTAACTGTCTTGTTAAAATATGTGCTTAATATTTCAGGCCATTATGTATCTGTGGTTTATCTATCTATATACTGCTGTAGTGCTGTACAAAGCATTTTAGCTTCCCTTACACTGTATAAGTTGTGATTTATCTGTGGACTGTTTCAGTTGTGGTTTTATTGATTTATTTATTTTTAAACTATTTATATAGTTTTGTTTGGATTGTACTTGTACTTGTTTGTATTATAGTACTGTACTATCTCATAAAACAATTAGACCTGCTATCTTCTTGATTTACTTTATTTTTGCTTTGCCTTGTTCATTGTGGCTTTTATGCTTTGGTTGCTGCCTGGTGTATGAAATGTGCTATATAAATAGATACATTTTGCCACATCTCCATCTACAACACATCTCCCACAGTCAGCATTTGCCGTGACATCCGTGCAGCATTTATGGCCGAAACTGACATCTTGATTTAAGATGCGGTTAAGTCGACAGCCAGGTCACAAAATAAAACTCTTCCCAACATGACACCTGTCACAAGGAATGGCATGACAAATCCAAACCGTCAATATTTTTTTTTACTGTCTTAGTGACCCCCATCAATTCTTTTGGACAATATGTGCTGGCATAGCCAGGGGCAGATCATGAGTCTGTGGGCCCCTGGGCCATAACGACAAGAAAGACCCCCTCTATGGGTGTTGCTAGTTTAGCAAAACATTTAGGGTTTTAGACTACAGGGGCAGTCATGGGTGAGCGGTTAGGGCGTCAGACTTGCATCCCAGAGGTTGCCAGTTCGACTCCCGACCCGCCAGGTTGGTGGGGGGAGTAATCAACCAGTGCTCTCCCCCATCCTCCTCCATGACCGAGGTACCCTGAGCATGGTACCGTCCCACCGCACTGCTCCCAATGGGGCGCCACTGAGGGCTGCCCCCTTGCACGGGTGAGGCATAAATGCAGTTTCGTAGTGTTCACTTGTGTGCTGTGGAGTGCTGTGTCACAATGACAATGGGAGTTGGATTTTCCCAATGGGCTTTCACTTTTCACTTTCGCTTTCAGATGTTAGAGACCCTATTTTGTTTGAGGTTCAGGGTTTTATCCCGTGACAATTTGAAGACATAGTTATTAGTAAAAGTGTGTTTTTAACGCAATATGAGAATGGAAATATAGAGGTTTTGAGCTTCAGGGCCCCCTTGACTCTTGGGCCCCTTGGCCTGGGCCCGATAGGCCCGTGCAGTAATCCATCCTTGAGCATAGCATACGCATCACTGACATGATGCCACACGCTGGCACTCAGCTCAGTCACCTCAACAGGGTTCAACAGGTGCTAAGTGCACTTGGGGGCCATTCCAATTCCAGGCGCAATTTCGTGGTAAAAAAATGTTTATTTTATTTTTTTACCACAAGCACCAAAGGTAGAGGCAAGGAACAGAAACAATCCTGCAAACGTTAGTTGGCCCATTTACACTGACATTCTGTCTCTCTGTGTCTCTTGTCTCCCTGTCTCTCTCTCTCTCACACACACACAAACACACGCACGCACGCACGCACGCACGCACGCACGCACGCACGCACGCACGCACGCACACACACACACACACACACAGATCAATAAATCCACCAATCAACATCCAGCACACACACACTTCCACTCTCACATACATACACACATGACCGCACACATTCACCACCACTGTATGTGCTCATATTCCTCTGTTGTCCAGTAATAGTGCCTAATTACAAAGTCATTATGCGTGTCTTCTCGCAGCCTACAAAAGCTGCTCCATTTTTATGGTAAGTGGGTCTTCAATAGCCTATCCAGACAGAGAGGGAGGGAGGAGGCAGAGGAGAGACACTTTTTATGTCAGGAGGTGCACTGCACTGATGCTGCTTTTCTTTTTACGACGGCAGCTAATTGTTCGCTAATGTTGTAAATAGAGAGGCGCAAGGAGAAGATCAAAAGGGAGATAAATCATTATATTTATTTTTTTCGTCTGATGTCTGGGGCTAGGGCACAGATGAATAATGGCACATAACACAGCCCCGGACAGAAAATCAATCATTCTGACACGCCAAAGCTGGCTGGGGGGGGCGTAGGGGGGTGTTAAAGCCAAGAAGGGCCAGAAGAAAGACTGTCACAGACGGACGTGAAAAAAGAAATGAGAGAGAGGGAGGGAGGACAAAAATAAAACAGATAGACCAAACACAGGAGGCTCAGTGGGGAAGTGAGATATGGAATGACAGATAGAGGAGTGGCCACAGGAGAGTGAAAGGTGGAGACGGGAAGATAGAGAGAAAGACTGAAAGAGGTAAACAGAATATAATAAGGGCGCTTACGTACATAGTCGACGTGACCAACGTGAGCTAACATGCGTTAACGTGCGTTGTTTAGACACATTAACACATTCTCCACAGTATCGCACGTATCTCCTCCAATGACAATGCATGAAATGTCAATCAAATACCAACATTTCTGAGGATGCATTTTTTCTACGTGTCGACACATAATGGTCGCTGACGCCTAGCAAGCCTTGCGGCATTACCAAGCGAACACAACAGAAGAGTCACTGAACTGTCTTTATAGCAAAAACGACACGGCCTATAAAAGTGACATGGTATGACCAGAGATTCTTTAAGTATAGAGATAAGCCATTGTAATAGGTTGCTATGGGCACCTAACATGACCAGGTTCCGGTCTGCCTAAAGGGGCGTGTCATAATACTCATAGAATGAATAGAACAGTCCTTAGGTCTGCCTAGGTCTGCCTAAAGGGGGATTCCCCCCCTTGCAATAATAGAACCCGGAAACAATGGGCCAATGGAACCTCTCTCTCTCTACTCTCTCTGGTATGACCGTTAAAAGCAGTACGCAAGCATTCCAATTGGCTGTGGTGGCTGTTGTTGATCGGCATCATAGCTAATTAGCATAACATTAGGTTCAAACACAAACAGTGGCTCAAGTCGCTCAAATCGTCTCTTGTGTCCCAAATCGTTTGTGTCTCCTCTGTCACTGCTCCATACTCCTCCATACAAAATCAATTACTTCAGTCGCCCGTGTTGCGCTAGTCGCTTTTGTTGTGTTTGTGCCAGTAGGATGCGTCGACCATATAAGCCCCCCTGAGAGAGAAAGTGGAGTAAAAAAAAGACACAATCTAGACAGAGAGACAGACGGAGTGAGATAGTGCACGTACGTATCAAGCTAACTGTGATTTATCTCTACCAAGGAATAAAACCCACTCGTCCTCCCTCCCAGCGTGTCTGTGCGTGTGTTTGTTTCTGTTTTTATATTCACGAGGCCCTCGCCTCGCTCGCCCACGAGTCCCATCCGGAGTGCTAACTCCAAACAACATACATCACTGTCACTTCTTTAATTAGAAATCATCTCCGAGCAGAGCAGCCGAGCTCATCCAGAACTACAGTACCACCAAAATGTATGTATCGATAATTTCAAAAACATTATCCGTGGGCAATTTTTGCCCACTAATTCTCCCCGTGCCATGCCACCCGCCCAGCACACGCGCACACACATACACACACACACACCCCACCACCATTGCAGCCCTATACTTTGTACACACTGATGCAGTTTACACACAGTGGTGGACGAAGTACTCCAGTTATGTACTTGAGTAAAAGTACAATTACCTAACCTTAAAAATTACTCAAGTAAAAGTAAAAGACACTTCTTGAGTAGAAGTATAAAAGTATCCGCCTTCCAAAATACTTAAGTATTAAAAGTAAAAGTAAAAACTCAAAAAAGCAGACTTTAGTGCAATTTTAATATTTCAGTGTTATAGTTTGGTCCTGTCTAATCAAATATCCTCTAATTTGCAAAGCAACATGTTAGAAATAG